>NW_028259250.1:0-47520 GCF_977971745.1 Zootermopsis nevadensis | reverse complement strand
GATTTACAAAATGAGATCTAAAAACTATATAAATGTTTATCTTAATAGAATTAATACATCAATAAGATAAATAATTTAAAATAAGTAATTATTTAATATGACTTATATTTAATATAAGATTCAATTTATCTTATTAAATATATTATATATATAGAATCTAAAATTTTCTTTTTAGGTATTTGTATTCAATATAATTAATTTTATTATAATAATACTTATTTAAAATAAATCCTATCTTTAGTAACTTAAATCAATTCTATTCAAATAATTAATTTTATTAATATAGGTTATTATTATATAAAAAAACACACCTTAAAGAAAACTAACAAACAGAGAACAAAATAAAAATCACTAAAACCAAAACAAACCCCAAAAACAAAAACCAAACCGCCCCAAAAAAAATAACATAAAATACAAAAAAAAAACACAAAACAAAACAAAACAAAACAAAACAAAACAAAACAAAACAAAACAAAATGGAGTGCCTGAAAAAGGATTACTATGATAGGGTAAATAATGTATAAAAATACCTCCATTACGTTAAATAGAGTCAAACCATTCCCTGAAATATCAAAAATTCCCGTGCACCATACACTAAAACGTAAAAATTAGAAAAGTAAGCTAATAAAGCTAATGGGTTCATACCCCATAAATAGAGTAAATACTCTCTCTTCTAATGCCCAACAACTCAACAAAAATCCTCTTATTAACAACGTTAACAAGAGGTATTTTAATCTCAATTTCCTCTAATTCATGATTTGGAGCATGAATGGGGTTAGAGATTAATTTACTATCATTTATTCCAATAATGATAGAAAAAAAAAATATCTACACCACAGAAGCCTCACTAAAATACTTTATTGTACAAGCAGGGGCTTCATCAATACTATTATTCATAGTAATAATAAGAGCAATAGAAGAAAGAATATTAATTAACTCGGACAACTTATATACACAAATATTAATAAACACACCCCTATTACTAAAAGGGGGGGTCGCCCCAATACATTGGTGATTCCCTGGAGTAATGGAGGGGTTAAACTGAAATAATTGCTTAATTCTAATAACTCTACAAAAATCCGCACCCCTATCCTTAATCTCATACCAAATTAACAATGATATATTCCTAGAAATAATCATTGTAACATCAGTAATAATTGGAGCTATCGGGGATTAAATCAAACATCACTACGAAAAATCATAACATACTCATCAATTAACCACACAGGTTGAATAATATCGGCAATAATTACAGGAAATGATATATGAGTAACATATTTCACAATCTACTCAATACTAACATTAACAGTAGTGTCGATTGTAAAAACCACCAAATTATCTTTCGTTAACCAAATAGCAATAACAGAAAAGAAGAACAAACTAACAAAATTCCTTGTATTCACAAGAATTTTATCATTAGGAGGTTTGCCGCCATTCTTGGGATTTATACCAAAATGAATAGTCATTCAAGCTATAATAACCAACGAAATAAAAACAACAGCCACAATAATGGTTTTAATATCAGTAGTAACGTTATATTACTACATACGAATGACATACTCAAGTTTAATAATACTACACCTAGAAACAAAATGATTAATTGCCCAACCTATTAATAAAACACCTAAACACATTATTTTATTAACATCAATCTCAATTACGGGGTTAATAATATCAGAAATAATCATGAACTTAGATTAAAGGCTTTAAGTTAAACAAACTAATATCCTTCAAAGCTATAAATAAAGAAAATCTTTAAGCCTTAGTAGCAAAACTACCCCTATAGAATTGCATTCTATAATCACCTAATGAATATAAAGCTATAGTAGAAGGGAAAATCCCATAAATAGATTTACAATCTATCACCTAAAATCAGACATTCCACTAATAATTAAACGATGGTTATTCTCAACAAACCATAAAGATATTGGAACATTATACTTCATCTTCGGGGCATGATCCGGAATATTAGGAACATCATTAAGAATATTAATCCGAGCAGAACTTGGTCAACCAGGATCCTTAATTGGAGACGACCAAATTTACAATGTAATCGTAACCGCACATGCATTTATCATAATCTTTTTCATGGTTATACCAATTCTAATTGGGGGTTTTGGAAATTGATTAGTACCACTCATACTTGGGGCCCCTGATATAGCATTTCCACGAATGAATAACATAAGATTTTGACTACTCCCACCCTCACTTACACTCCTCCTAACCAGAAGTATAGTAGAAAGAGGAGCTGGAACAGGGTGAACAGTGTATCCCCCGTTAGCTAGAGGAATCGCCCATGCGGGAGCATCAGTAGATTTAACAATTTTCTCCTTACACCTAGCAGGTGTATCGTCAATTTTAGGAGCAGTAAACTTTATCTCAACAGCAATTAATATAAAACCATCAAGTATGAAATCTGAACAAATACCCCTATTTGTATGAGCAGTAATTATTACCGCCACCTTATTATTACTATCACTACCAGTACTAGCAGGGGCTATCACAATATTATTAACTGATCGAAATTTGAACACCTCCTTCTTTGACCCAGCGGGAGGTGGAGACCCAATTCTTTACCAACACTTATTTTGATTTTTCGGACATCCAGAAGTATATATTCTAATTCTCCCAGGATTTGGGATAATTTCCCACATCATTTCCCATGAAAGAGGAAAAAAAGAAGCTTTTGGAAACCTAGGAATAATCTTTGCCATACTAGCAATTGGGTTATTAGGATTTGTAGTATGAGCACATCATATATTTACAGTAGGAATAGATGTCGATACACGAGCATATTTTACATCAGCTACAATAATTATTGCAGTACCAACTGGAATTAAAATCTTCAGATGATTAGCAACAATCCAAGGATCAAAATTATCATATAGACCCACATGCTTATGATCAATAGGATTTGTTTTCCTATTTACAATAGGGGGGCTAACGGGGGTAGTCCTAGCAAATTCATCAATCGATATTGTACTACATGACACATATTATGTAGTAGCTCACTTCCACTACGTTCTATCAATAGGAGCCGTATTCGCTATCATAGCCGGATTTATCCACTGATACCCATTATTTACAGGACTAACAATAAATCCAAAATGATTGAAAACTCAATTCACAATTATATTCCTGGGAGTAAATATAACGTTCTTCCCGCAACACTTCCTAGGACTAGCTGGAATACCACGACGATATTCAGATTATCCAGATGCATACACTACATGAAATATTATCTCATCAATGGGGTCAACCATCTCATTTATTGGAGTGATAATGTTTATTTACATTTTATGAGAAAGAATAAGAACTAAACGACAAGTGTTAAGATCAACACATACAAGAAACTCAATTGAATGAATCCAAGATCTGCCCCCATCAGAACACAGATATTCAGAACTACCAACAATTATCAATTAATAAAATCTAATATGGCAGAGAAGTGCAGTGGATTTAAGCTCCACAAATAAAGTACTAAAAACTTTTATTAGAAAATGACAACATGATCATGCATGAATTTACAAGATAGAGCATCACCAATCATAGAACAACTAATCTTCTTCCATGATCATACCATAATAATCATCACAATAATTCTAGCAATAGTATTATACTTCATAGCATCAACAATTATTAACGAACTCGTAGACCGATATATACTAGAAGGTCAAACAATAGAACTAATATGAACAATTGTGCCAGCAGTAATTCTTCTATTCATCACCACTCCATCTTTACGATTATTATACCTTATAGACGAAATCCACAACCCAATTATAACAATTAAAACTATTGGACACCAATGATACTGAAGTTATGAATACTCAGACTTCGTCAACGTTGAATTCGACTCATATATAACACCATATGAGGGAGACAATAAAAGAATATTCCGACTACTAGAAACAGATAACCACGTAACTTTACCAATACACTCATTCATCCGAATTATCGTAACAGCTGCTGATGTACTTCACTCGTGAACAATCCCTAGATTGGGGATCAAAGCCGATGCAACACCAGGCCGATTAAATCAATCAAGATTTATAATCAACCGCCCTGGACTACTTTATGGTCAATGCTCAGAAATCTGCGGAGCAAACCACAGATTCATACCCATCGTAATTGAAAGAGTATCAACAGAGAATTTTATTGAATGAATTAAAAAACTAAGCGAATCAATAGGTGACTGAAAGCAAGTAATGGTCTCTTAAACCAAATAATAGTAAATTAGCAATTACTCCTATTGGGGGGATTAGTTAAAAATAACATTAGATCGTCAAACTAAAATAACCAAATAAATGGTATCCCCCTCATCCCACAAATAATACCCCTTAGATGATTAATTTTATTCATCTCGTTTTCAACAATTTTCGTATTATTCAACACAATAAACTACTTCTCATTTACCCAAACAAATAAAAAGATACAAAAAAAAATTAAATTAACAAAAAAAACAAACTGAAAATGATAAGAAACTTATTCTCAGTATTTGACCCATCAACAAACATATTTAACACATCAATAAATTGATTAAGAACTATATTAGGATTATTAATCATCCCCACAATAATATGAATAATTCCATCTCGAAACAACGCAGCATGAAATAAAACAATAAAAAAAATACACGAAGAGCTTAAAACACTCCTAGGAACAAAAAAAATCAACAACGGAAGAACACTTATATTCACGTCATTATTCTCAATAATCCTAATAAACAATACTTTAGGCTTATTCCCATACATCTTTACTAGAACCAGACACCTAACATTAACATTAACAATAGCCTTACCATTATGAACAAGATTTATAATATTCGGATGAATCAACAACACTAAACACATATTAACCCACCTTGTACCACAAGGAACACCACCGATCCTAATACCATTTATAGTGTGCATTGAAACAATCAGAAACATTATTCGCCCAGGAACATTAGCTATCCGATTAACAGCAAATATAATTGCAGGTCACCTATTAATAACACTACTAGGAGAAAATGGATCATCAATAGCATACTCAATAATCAGCATCCTAATTATTACACAGATTGCTCTACTAACATTAGAGACAGCAGTAGCAATCATTCAATCATATGTATTCGCAGTACTAAGAACATTATATTCTAGAGAAATCAATTAAAATGACAAACCACATAAATCACACATTCCACATAGTAAACCAAAGACCATGACCTCTTATTGGAGCAATGGGAGCCATAATCACATTAACTGGAACAATTAAATGATTCCACCAATATGAACAAACACTAATAAGAATTGGAATAATCACAATAATCATAACAACCATCCAATGATGACGAGATATTACACGAGAGGGCACATACCAAGGATTACATACAAGAAAAGTAACTAAAGGGTTACGATGAGGTATAATCCTATTCATTACATCAGAAGTATTCTTCTTCGTCTCCTTCTTTTGAGCATTTTTCCACAGAAGATTATCACCAACAAACGAACTCGGATCAATGTGACCACCAACTGGAATTCAAGTATTTAATCCCCTACAAATTCCACTTCTAAATACCGCAATCCTCCTATCATCAGGGGTAACTATCACTTGAGCACATCATAGAATCTTAGAAAACAATTATAACCAGGGGTTACAAGGACTATTTATAACTGTAATCCTAGGATTATATTTCACAGCACTACAAGCATACGAATATATAGAATCACCATTCACTATTGCCGACTCGGTTTATGGAGCCACGTTCTTTGTAGCAACAGGATTCCATGGTCTCCATGTAATCATTGGAACAACCTTCCTAATCACATGTTTAATACGACACCTAACACTTCATTTCTCATCAAACCACCATATAGGATTTGAAGCAGCCGCATGATATTGACATTTTGTAGATGTAGTATGACTATTCTTATATATCTCAATTTACTGATGAGGAAGATAACCAAATAAATTTATCTAATATAAAAAGTATACTTGACTTCCAATCAAGAAGTTCAAAAAATGAGATAAATAATAAAAATAGTAACAACAATAATAACAACAATCATAATACTATCAACAATTATCATAATAATTGCGACAGCAATATCAAAAAAAAACATTGAAGACCGAGAAAAAAGATCACCATTTGAGTGCGGGTTTGACCCCATGGGATCTGCACGACTCCCGTTTTCCTTACGATTTTTCCTAATCGCAATTATATTTCTAGTATTCGACGTAGAAATTGCACTCCTATTACCAATAACAATCGTGATAACAAGATCAAACATAATATCATGAGCCACAATCAGAACATTATTTATTGTAATCCTAATCATCGGGTTATATCACGAATGAAATCAAGGATCCTTAGAGTGAGCAGAATAAGGGATTGTAGTTAATAATAACATTTGGTTTGCAATCAAAAAGTACTAATATAGTCTATCTCAAAGTAAGAAGCGATTAACGCAATCAATTTCGACCTGATCTTAGATAAATTTTATCCTTACTTAAAATTAACTGAAACCAAATAGAGGTATATTACTGTTAATAATAAAAATGAATAACCAAATTCCAGTTAAAGAAATGAATAGATTAAGTGAAAGCTGCTAACTTATCACTATAGCGGTTAAAATCCGTTTACATTTCTATTTATATAGTTTAAAAAAAACATTACACTTTCACTGTAAAAATAAATAAATATTTTATAAATACTTAAAGATAAAAATATCTCAATAACATCTTCAATGTTATGCTCTAAATAAGCTATTCAAGTACATAAATATAAAAAAACTAACAAATTAATCCAAACAACAATAAAAAATATATAAACCCTAAGACTACCATACTGCAACCATTGATTGCCCTTAGCCAAAAAAGAAAAAAACCAAAAAAGACCCTGACCACCAAAAAACTCTCTCCAACCGGAATCAAAAGACTTAATAATAACATATCCATAATTCAAAGGAAACAAAGAAACACCATAAACAAAAACATAAGGTATAAACCACATAGACCCAAAAAAAAAAGAAGACTTATATAAAAATATAGAAAAAAGAAACTCACCTAAATCAACCTTAGATAATTCATAACCTAACCAACCACCCAAAATTCTAACTAACAAAACTGAAGTCCTCAAATAAAAAGGCAAGCAAATAACAAAAGGGGTAGGAAAAATTAATCATCTCAACATTCTACCACCAAAAATAACAACAACAAGTAAACCCAACATACCAGTACATATATTATTACCAGCATCCTCAAAAGAACAAAAAGAAGACAAATTAAAATCACCGAACAAAACATAATAAAATAAACGGAAAGAATAACAAACAGTTAAACCAGTAGACAAAAAAAACAATAGCAAACCAAAAAAATTAAAATAACCTAATAAAACCATCTCCAAAATAAGATCCCTAGAATAAAAACCAGCCAAAAACGGCATACCACACAAAGCAAAACTAGAAACAACCAAACAAGAAGAAGTAAAAGGCATAAAAAAAGAAACACCACCCATAAAACGAATATCTTGAGAATCACCCATAACATGAATAACCACCCCCGCACACATAAACAAAAGAGCCTTAAACAAAGCATGAGTTAACAGATGAAAAAAGGCCAATTCAGGAAAACCAAAAGAAACAATACCAACTATTAACCCCAATTGACTAAGAGTAGAGAGAGCAATAACCCTCCTCAAATCAAACTCAAAATTAGCCCCCAAACCAGATATAAACATAGTTAAACCCGAAACCAACAACAAAAATCTATTAAGAGAATCACCAAAAGAACATCTAAAACGAATAAGCAAATAAACACCAGCAGTAACTAAAGTAGAAGAATGAACTAAAGCAGAAACAGGAGTAGGAGCTGCCATAGCAGCTGGCAATCAAGAAGAAAAAGGAATCTGAGCTCTCCTAGTTATAGCAGCCAAAACAACAAGAAAGGAAATAAAATTCATTTCCATTCTACCCCTTATAAAAAACAAATAATACACATAATTCCAACTACCAAAATTAAACATCCAAGCAATAGATATTAAAAGAGCAACATCACCAACACGATTAGACAAAGCAGTCAACATACCAGCACCATAAGATTTAAAATTCTGATAATAAATAACCAAACAATAAGAAACTAACCCCAAACCATCTCAACCTAATAAAATTCTGATTAAATTAGGTCTTAAAATCAAAAACATCATAGAAACAACAAACAACAAAACCAAATAAATAAAACGATAAATATTCAAATCCCCATGTATATAATCATCTCTATAAAGAACAACTAAAGAAGAAATAAAAAAAACAAAACCCAAGAAAAATAAGGATATTCAATCAAAAAGAAGAGTCATAACCACAGAACTAGAATTCAAGGTAATAATATCCCACTCAATAAAATAAACTAAGTCCTTAACAACAAAAACAAAACCAACAAAAAAAGACAAAATACCAAAAAATAAAAGGAAAAAAAAAACTAACAAAACAAATTGAAATAAAATTCACGACCCAAGGCAAAAAATGCATCATTGACACCACAAACCAATATTTTAATTAAACTACTTAAATTTTTATAACCAAAAAGAAACGACATCTCTAAACAAAATAAACAAATTTAATGGAAACCAGTGCAAAAAAACCAATAAAAATTCACGAACATAAAACATTGAACATGAATAAATACCCGAATAAAAACTACCATGCTGACTATAAGAATATATATATAAAGTATAAGCAGCACCAAAAAAAGACAAACCCCCCAACATCAATATAGTCAACCAAGACCAAGAAATCAAACTTCTAAATAAAACAACCTCACCTAACAAATTCAAAGAAGGAGGAGCTGCTATATTACAAGATCTCAATAAAAACCACCATATAGACATTCTGGGTATCAAACACATTAAACCCCTATTAACCAATAAACTACGACTACCCGTCCGCTCATAAACAATATTAACAAGACAAAACAAACCAGAAGAACATAAACCATGAGCAATCATCAAAACATAAGAACCACAAAACCCCCAATAATTGACAGTCATAATACCACAAACAACAATACCCATATGAGCAACAGAAGAATAAGCAACTAATGACTTCAAATCAGTCTGACGCAAACAAACCAATCTAACCAAAAACCCACCTAACAAACTAATAGAAATCCAGAAAAAATTCAAATTAAAAGAAAAATTAACTAAAAAAACCATAACACGAATTAAACCATAACCACCCAACTTCAACAAAACACCAGCCAAAATCATTGAACCAGAAATAGGTGCTTCAACATGAGCCTTAGGTAACCACAAATGAACTAAAAATAAAGGAATCCTAACCAAAAAAGCAAAGACTATGCAAAAATAAAAAAAAACTCTCGACAAACAAGGATCAAACAAAAAAAAAAAACACAGCAAACCAGAAGAATTATAAATCCCAATAACACCAATCAACAAAGGCAAGGAAGCAAATAAAGTATATAAAATCAAATAAATACCAGCCTGAAGACGCTCAGGCTGATAACCCCAACCCAAAATTAAAAACAAAGTAGGAACAAGTCTACCCTCAAAAAACAAGTAAAAAGAAAACAAATCAACACTACCAAACGAACAAAATAATATAATCATCAAAAACAAAATCATAAACAAAAAAAATTCAGAAAAATAAGAAGAACGAAAAACTGACTCTCTAGCTAACAACATCAATGAACAAATCCAAAATCTAAGAAAAATTAAACCATAAGAAATATAATCACAACCTAAAAAATAACTAAGATTACCCCAACAAAAAAAATAAGGAAAAACAAAAAAAAAAGACAAACACAAGAAAAACAAGAAAGAATTAATCAATCACCAAAAATTTAAAAAACACAAAGGGATCAAAAAAATTAAAGAAAATAAAAACCTTAACATTGAAGCATCCCAAAAGAACGATAATAATCATTCCCATATCTACGAATTATTGAAACAAGAATAGATAAACCCAAAGAACCCTCACAAACAGAAAAAACTAAAAAAACAATAACAAAATAAAACTCATAATTAAAACCACATAAATAATAATACATCAAAACAAACAAAGACAAAACCATAAACTCTAAACTCAATAAAGTAATCAACAAATGCTTACGATCCATACAAAAAACCCACAAACCACAAAGAAAAAAGGTAGAAAAATAAAAAAATATTAACATTAAAAAGTCTTAATAATTTAATAAAAATATTGGTCTTGTAAATCAAAAATGAGAAAAACCTCTTAAGACTTCAGAGAAAAGAAAACCCTATCATTAATTCCCAAAACTAACATTTTTATTAAACTACACTCTGATATTATAAAAACAATAGTAATCTCAAGAACATCAATAAGAATAATATTCACACAAATAAAACACCCTATAGCCATAGGAATAATCACAATAATACAAACCATCTTAACATGCACAATTAGAGGAATAATAAACCAAAAATTCTGATTCCCATATATTTTATTCCTAGTATTCCTAGGAGGAATACTAGTACTATTCATCTACATAACAAGACTAGCATCAAATGAAATAATATTTTTATCAATAAAACTATCAGCAGCAACAGCAATCATGACAGCAATAATATTCATAATAAGAATAGAGGAATCATACACATGAACATATGAACATAAATTAAGAGCAAACGAAAAAACAAACTTAATATTAGAAAAATTCTATAACCTACCTACAGGATCAACAACACTTATATTAGCCCTATATCTACTATTAACACTAATTGTAGTTGCAAAAATCACAAATATTTCAGAAGGACCATTACGAAAATCAAAATAATGAATAAACCCATACGAAAAAACCACCCACTAATCAAAATTATAAACAACGCACTAGTAGATCTACCCACCCCATCAAATATTAGAACATGATGAAACTTTGGATCCTTATTAGGATTATGTTTAGGTATACAAATCATCACAGGACTATTCCTAGCTATACACTACTGCCCCAACACTGAATCAGCATTCTCAAGAGTAGTACACATTTGCCGAGATGTAAATTATGGGTGATTACTACGAACACTACACGCTAACGGAGGATCAATATTCTTCATTTGCATATACATACACATTGGACGAAATATATACTACGGATCATACAACTTCACAGAAACATGAAATATTGGAGTAGTAATCTTCTTCACTACTATAGGAACAGCTTTTATAGGATATGTACTACCATGGGGGCAAATATCATTCTGAGGGGCAACAGTAATCACTAATTTACTATCAGCAATCCCATATGTAGGAACAGAACTAGTACAATGAGTTTGAGGGGGATTCGCCGTAGACAACGCCACTTTAAATCGATTCTTCACATTACACTTCCTAATACCATTTATAATTCTAGCAATAGTAATTATTCACTTAACATTCCTACACCAAACAGGATCAAACAACCCAACAGGAATAAATAGAAATACCGACAAAATCCCATTCCACCCATACTTCACTATCAAAGACACAGTAGGATTCATTTTATTAATTATAATATTATCAATATTATCACTAAAAGAACCTTACCTTCTTGGAGATCCAGACAACTTTATCCCTGCAAACCCACTAGTAACACCAATTCATATTCAACCCGAATGATATTTCCTATTTGCATACGCAATCTTACGATCAATTCCTAATAAATTAGGAGGAGTAATTGCTCTATTTATATCAATCGCAATCTTATTAATCCTACCCCTACAAAAAACCAAATTCCGAGGAACACAGTTCTACCCAATCAACCAAATTATATTCTGGCTAATAACAAACACTGTAATCCTATTAACATGAATTGGAGCCCGACCAGTTGAAGAACCATATATTATAACAGGACAAATACTAACAGTAATATACTTCTCATACTACATCACGAACCCAATAATAACAAAAATGTGAGACAAGACAACAAAATAGTCGGAAAGCTTTATGATAAGCAAATACCTTGAAAGTAAGAGAAAGGAGTTTAAATCCCCTACCGACTTAAAACATACTCAAATTAATACACTAAAACAAAGAGTAAAAAAATAACCTAACACCCAAAACAAAAATTAAATAATTCAAAGAAACAGGCAAAAAACTCCTCCAAGATATATACATCAACCTATCATAACGAAAACGAGGCAAAGTACCACGAACCCAAACAAATAAAAAAGAAACAAAAGAAACCCTTAAAAAGAAAAAAAAAGAATACAAATCACAACCCAAAAACATAACACAAAACAAAACACTCATAAACAAAATTCTAGCATACTCAGCCAAAAAAATTAAAGCAAACCCTCCAGATCTATACTCAACATTAAAACCAGAAACCAACTCAGACTCACCCTCAGCAAAATCAAAAGGAGTTCGATTAGTCTCCGCCAAACAAGAAACAAATCAAACTAAAACCAAAGGCAAAGAAAAAAAAACTAACCAAACATAAAACTGAAAATAAAAAAAAGAAACCAAATTATAACCACAAACCAAAAAAACAAAAGACAATAAAATCAAAGCAAGTCTAACCTCATAAGAAATAGATTGAGCAAATGCACGCATACACCCCAACAAAGAATAATTAGAATTAGAAGACCAACCAGCAACCATAAGAGAATAAACACCAAGTCTAGTACAACACAAAAAAAACAATAAACCTAAATCAAAAGAAAAAAAACCACCAAAATAAGGAATAACCAACCAAATAATTAAAGAAAGAAACAAACCAAACACAGGAGCAAAATAATAAGGCAAATAATTAGAAACATAAGGAAAACACTGCTCCCTAACAAACAACTTAACCACATCTCTAAAAGGTTGAAGCAAACCTAAAAACCCCACCCTATTAGGACCCTTACGAATATGAATATAACCTAAAACCCTACGCTCAAGTAAAGTAAGAAAAGCTACACCAACCATAACAAAAATAGACAATAAAAAAAAAACAACAAACAAAAATAAAAAGTCATTAAACACTACTACATATAAAATAAATTTATATTAGAAGATTCTAAATCCACTGCACTTCTCTGCCAAAATAGTAATTAATAATAATCAAACAACATAAAATTATTTATTGAAAGTGGTCCTTTCGTACTAACTCACAAAACAAATTATAGATAGAAACCAACCTGGCTCACGCCGGTCTGAACTCAGATCATGTAGGATTTTAAAGGTCGAACAGACCTAATCAATTAAAGCTTCTACACCAAAAATTCACCCTAATCCAACATCGAGGTCGCAAACCCCCCTGTCAATAAGAACTTTCAAGAAAGATTACGCTGTTATCCCTAAGGTAATTTAATCTTAAAATCAATAATAAAGGATCAAAAAAAATATAAATAAATAAACAAAAAAAAGAAGAGTTAAACAAATCTCCTAGCCGCCCCAGCAAAATAAACAAAACAATATTAAAAAAAACCAACAAAAAAATCATCACAAATATAAAACTCTATAGGGTCTTCTCGTCCCATAAAAAAATTTAGGTATTCTTACCTAAAACCAAAATTCAATACATCAAAAAGAGACAGATTATATCTCGTCAAACCATTCATTCCAGCCCACAATTAAAAGACTAATGATTATGCTACCTTTGCACGGTCAAAATACCGCGGCCCTTCAAAAAAATCAGCGGGCAGGCCATACCTCAAAAAAACACAAGAGAAGTTGTTTTTGATAAACAGGCGGATATAAAAATTGCCGAATTCCTTTTAAAGAAATAAAAAATAAAACACAAAATAAAAAAGAATATACTAATCCTACCATTATTACAAATAAAAAACAATTAAAAAATAAACCCCAGTAAAAAATTAAACAAAACATAAAGAAAAAATAACTAAAAATAAAATTTGAACATACTTAAAAAGATAGTTAACATAAAACCCACCAAAATAAACAAAACAAAACAAATTATAAAAATATGAAACGAAGCTAAACCCCCGAAACATTTGCAAAAAATAAAAATAACCTAAGAAAAAGAAACTTTAAATAAATTACATGAATTAAATTCATTTCCCAAGGAACCAGATACCATCAAATACGAATAGCATATCACCACCAATAAAATATTATTAATGCTTATAAAACAGCAACTAAAATAAATAATTAACTCACTTGAAATCGGGAAATAGAAAATAAATAATAAAATTTAATAAGCCCTGATACACAAGGTACAACAAACAAAATAAACTTTCAAAAAACAAAATAAATAAACCTATACAGTACAAAGTAAACTATAATTAAAAAAATCAAACCAAAAAAATATACAATGACAATAAAATACTTCCATTAAAACAAAATAAAAACCATTAAAAACAATAAACTACATATCAAATCAGACCACACTGAATCGCACAGCAAACTCTCCAATGTAAATGAAAATACCTCCTAGGTATATAATCTGTATCATTCCAGCTACACCTTCCGGTACAACCACTCTGTTACGACTTATCTCGCCTCTTAAACAACGAGAGCGACGGGCGATGTGTACATACTTTAGAACCAAAATCACAAAAACAATCTTCAAATAATTACAATCAAATCCAATTTCATGAAAGAAATTTCAACAAACAATCCAAAATTAATAACAATGTAATCCACCACCAACTTAAATAAAAGCTGCACCTTGACCTGAAATAAACCAAAATAAAGGAAAGAAAAAATTATAACCCTAAAAAGATTCTCATTATAACGGCGGTATACAAACAAAAAAAATAAGCAAGGTCCAACGCGGATTATCGATAATAGGGCAGATTCCTCTGAACGGAATAAAATACCGCCAAATTCTTTAAGTTTCAAGAACATAACTAATACTACTCAGGCCACAAAATTAACATCAAAAATAATAGGGTATCTAATCCTAGTCTAAAAAAAGATTTCATAGCCTACAAAACAACAAGGGGGAAAAACAAGAAATTGAAATTTCACCAAAAATCAAAAGAAATTAAACCCAAAAATTAAATAAAACTATCAACCAAAAAATATTTGCTTGAGCTCCATGTATAACCGCGGCTGCTGGCACAAATTTAACCAACTCTAAAAAATATAACTAAATCTGAGTCACCTCAATATATAAAAATAAATAATGCGAATAAAAAAACAAACAACATTAAGAAAAAACAAATCACGCAAAAACTTACATATAAAAAAAATTAAGAACAAACATAAAAGCAAGAATAAAACTACTCTCTATAAACAACAACAACAAGAAAGGTACGACAAAAAAAAGTACAAACAACAAAAACCAAGTAACAAGCAAGAGTACCCCCCACCCACAAACCAACCAAAAAATCTTTTTCTTGCCCAACTCTAATAGATCAAAACTTTTCAAAGACCAACCATGAAAATAAAACTACTCTATAAACAACAACAACAAGAAAGGTACGACAAAAAAAAGTACAAACAACAAAAACCAAGTAACAAGCAAGAGTACTCCCTTTTTTAGATCTCATTTTTTTTAGATTTACAAAATGAGATCTAAAAACTATATAAATGTTTATCTTAATAGAATTAATACATCAATAAGATAAATAATTTAAAATAAGTAATTATTTAATATGACTTATATTTAATATAAGATTCAATTTATCTTATTAAATATATTATATATATAGAATCTAAAATTTTCTTTTTAGGTATTTGTATTCAATATAATTAATTTTATTATAATAATACTTATTTAAAATAAATCCTATCTTTAGTAACTTAAATCAATTCTATTCAAATAATTAATTTTATTAATATAGGTTATTATTATATAAAAAAACACACCTTAAAGAAAACTAACAAACAGAGAACAAAATAAAAATCACTAAAACCAAAACAAACCCCAAAAACAAAAACCAAACCGCCCCAAAAAAAATAACATAAAATACAAAAAAAAAACACAAAACAAAACAAAACAAAACAAAACAAAACAAAACAAAACAAAACAAAATGGAGTGCCTGAAAAAGGATTACTATGATAGGGTAAATAATGTATAAAAATACCTCCATTACGTTAAATAGAGTCAAACCATTCCCTGAAATATCAAAAATTCCCGTGCACCATACACTAAAACGTAAAAATTAGAAAAGTAAGCTAATAAAGCTAATGGGTTCATACCCCATAAATAGAGTAAATACTCTCTCTTCTAATGCCCAACAACTCAACAAAAATCCTCTTATTAACAACGTTAACAAGAGGTATTTTAATCTCAATTTCCTCTAATTCATGATTTGGAGCATGAATGGGGTTAGAGATTAATTTACTATCATTTATTCCAATAATGATAGAAAAAAAAAATATCTACACCACAGAAGCCTCACTAAAATACTTTATTGTACAAGCAGGGGCTTCATCAATACTATTATTCATAGTAATAATAAGAGCAATAGAAGAAAGAATATTAATTAACTCGGACAACTTATATACACAAATATTAATAAACACACCCCTATTACTAAAAGGGGGGGTCGCCCCAATACATTGGTGATTCCCTGGAGTAATGGAGGGGTTAAACTGAAATAATTGCTTAATTCTAATAACTCTACAAAAATCCGCACCCCTATCCTTAATCTCATACCAAATTAACAATGATATATTCCTAGAAATAATCATTGTAACATCAGTAATAATTGGAGCTATCGGGGGATTAAATCAAACATCACTACGAAAAATCATAACATACTCATCAATTAACCACACAGGTTGAATAATATCGGCAATAATTACAGGAAATGATATATGAGTAACATATTTCACAATCTACTCAATACTAACATTAACAGTAGTGTCGATTGTAAAAACCACCAAATTATCTTTCGTTAACCAAATAGCAATAACAGAAAAGAAGAACAAACTAACAAAATTCCTTGTATTCACAAGAATTTTATCATTAGGAGGTTTGCCGCCATTCTTGGGATTTATACCAAAATGAATAGTCATTCAAGCTATAATAACCAACGAAATAAAAACAACAGCCACAATAATGGTTTTAATATCAGTAGTAACGTTATATTACTACATACGAATGACATACTCAAGTTTAATAATACTACACCTAGAAACAAAATGATTAATTGCCCAACCTATTAATAAAACACCTAAACACATTATTTTATTAACATCAATCTCAATTACGGGGTTAATAATATCAGAAATAATCATGAACTTAGATTAAAGGCTTTAAGTTAAACAAACTAATATCCTTCAAAGCTATAAATAAAGAAAATCTTTAAGCCTTAGTAGCAAAACTACCCCTATAGAATTGCATTCTATAATCACCTAATGAATATAAAGCTATAGTAGAAGGGAAAATCCCATAAATAGATTTACAATCTATCACCTAAAATCAGACATTCCACTAATAATTAAACGATGGTTATTCTCAACAAACCATAAAGATATTGGAACATTATACTTCATCTTCGGGGCATGATCCGGAATATTAGGAACATCATTAAGAATATTAATCCGAGCAGAACTTGGTCAACCAGGATCCTTAATTGGAGACGACCAAATTTACAATGTAATCGTAACCGCACATGCATTTATCATAATCTTTTTCATGGTTATACCAATTCTAATTGGGGGTTTTGGAAATTGATTAGTACCACTCATACTTGGGGCCCCTGATATAGCATTTCCACGAATGAATAACATAAGATTTTGACTACTCCCACCCTCACTTACACTCCTCCTAACCAGAAGTATAGTAGAAAGAGGAGCTGGAACAGGGTGAACAGTGTATCCCCCGTTAGCTAGAGGAATCGCCCATGCGGGAGCATCAGTAGATTTAACAATTTTCTCCTTACACCTAGCAGGTGTATCGTCAATTTTAGGAGCAGTAAACTTTATCTCAACAGCAATTAATATAAAACCATCAAGTATGAAATCTGAACAAATACCCCTATTTGTATGAGCAGTAATTATTACCGCCACCTTATTATTACTATCACTACCAGTACTAGCAGGGGCTATCACAATATTATTAACTGATCGAAATTTGAACACCTCCTTCTTTGACCCAGCGGGAGGTGGAGACCCAATTCTTTACCAACACTTATTTTGATTTTTCGGACATCCAGAAGTATATATTCTAATTCTCCCAGGATTTGGGATAATTTCCCACATCATTTCCCATGAAAGAGGAAAAAAAGAAGCTTTTGGAAACCTAGGAATAATCTTTGCCATACTAGCAATTGGGTTATTAGGATTTGTAGTATGAGCACATCATATATTTACAGTAGGAATAGATGTCGATACACGAGCATATTTTACATCAGCTACAATAATTATTGCAGTACCAACTGGAATTAAAATCTTCAGATGATTAGCAACAATCCAAGGATCAAAATTATCATATAGACCCACATGCTTATGATCAATAGGATTTGTTTTCCTATTTACAATAGGGGGGCTAACGGGGGTAGTCCTAGCAAATTCATCAATCGATATTGTACTACATGACACATATTATGTAGTAGCTCACTTCCACTACGTTCTATCAATAGGAGCCGTATTCGCTATCATAGCCGGATTTATCCACTGATACCCATTATTTACAGGACTAACAATAAATCCAAAATGATTGAAAACTCAATTCACAATTATATTCCTGGGAGTAAATATAACGTTCTTCCCGCAACACTTCCTAGGACTAGCTGGAATACCACGACGATATTCAGATTATCCAGATGCATACACTACATGAAATATTATCTCATCAATGGGGTCAACCATCTCATTTATTGGAGTGATAATGTTTATTTACATTTTATGAGAAAGAATAAGAACTAAACGACAAGTGTTAAGATCAACACATACAAGAAACTCAATTGAATGAATCCAAGATCTGCCCCCATCAGAACACAGATATTCAGAACTACCAACAATTATCAATTAATAAAATCTAATATGGCAGAGAAGTGCAGTGGATTTAAGCTCCACAAATAAAGTACTAAAAACTTTTATTAGAAAATGACAACATGATCATGCATGAATTTACAAGATAGAGCATCACCAATCATAGAACAACTAATCTTCTTCCATGATCATACCATAATAATCATCACAATAATTCTAGCAATAGTATTATACTTCATAGCATCAACAATTATTAACGAACTCGTAGACCGATATATACTAGAAGGTCAAACAATAGAACTAATATGAACAATTGTGCCAGCAGTAATTCTTCTATTCATCACCACTCCATCTTTACGATTATTATACCTTATAGACGAAATCCACAACCCAATTATAACAATTAAAACTATTGGACACCAATGATACTGAAGTTATGAATACTCAGACTTCGTCAACGTTGAATTCGACTCATATATAACACCATATGAGGGAGACAATAAAAGAATATTCCGACTACTAGAAACAGATAACCACGTAACTTTACCAATACACTCATTCATCCGAATTATCGTAACAGCTGCTGATGTACTTCACTCGTGAACAATCCCTAGATTGGGGATCAAAGCCGATGCAACACCAGGCCGATTAAATCAATCAAGATTTATAATCAACCGCCCTGGACTACTTTATGGTCAATGCTCAGAAATCTGCGGAGCAAACCACAGATTCATACCCATCGTAATTGAAAGAGTATCAACAGAGAATTTTATTGAATGAATTAAAAAACTAAGCGAATCAATAGGTGACTGAAAGCAAGTAATGGTCTCTTAAACCAAATAATAGTAAATTAGCAATTACTCCTATTGGGGGGATTAGTTAAAAATAACATTAGATCGTCAAACTAAAATAACCAAATAAATGGTATCCCCCTCATCCCACAAATAATACCCCTTAGATGATTAATTTTATTCATCTCGTTTTCAACAATTTTCGTATTATTCAACACAATAAACTACTTCTCATTTACCCAAACAAATAAAAAGATACAAAAAAAAATTAAATTAACAAAAAAAACAAACTGAAAATGATAAGAAACTTATTCTCAGTATTTGACCCATCAACAAACATATTTAACACATCAATAAATTGATTAAGAACTATATTAGGATTATTAATCATCCCCACAATAATATGAATAATTCCATCTCGAAACAACGCAGCATGAAATAAAACAATAAAAAAAATACACGAAGAGCTTAAAACACTCCTAGGAACAAAAAAAATCAACAACGGAAGAACACTTATATTCACGTCATTATTCTCAATAATCCTAATAAACAATACTTTAGGCTTATTCCCATACATCTTTACTAGAACCAGACACCTAACATTAACATTAACAATAGCCTTACCATTATGAACAAGATTTATAATATTCGGATGAATCAACAACACTAAACACATATTAACCCACCTTGTACCACAAGGAACACCACCGATCCTAATACCATTTATAGTGTGCATTGAAACAATCAGAAACATTATTCGCCCAGGAACATTAGCTATCCGATTAACAGCAAATATAATTGCAGGTCACCTATTAATAACACTACTAGGAGAAAATGGATCATCAATAGCATACTCAATAATCAGCATCCTAATTATTACACAGATTGCTCTACTAACATTAGAGACAGCAGTAGCAATCATTCAATCATATGTATTCGCAGTACTAAGAACATTATATTCTAGAGAAATCAATTAAAATGACAAACCACATAAATCACACATTCCACATAGTAAACCAAAGACCATGACCTCTTATTGGAGCAATGGGAGCCATAATCACATTAACTGGAACAATTAAATGATTCCACCAATATGAACAAACACTAATAAGAATTGGAATAATCACAATAATCATAACAACCATCCAATGATGACGAGATATTACACGAGAGGGCACATACCAAGGATTACATACAAGAAAAGTAACTAAAGGGTTACGATGAGGTATAATCCTATTCATTACATCAGAAGTATTCTTCTTCGTCTCCTTCTTTTGAGCATTTTTCCACAGAAGATTATCACCAACAAACGAACTCGGATCAATGTGACCACCAACTGGAATTCAAGTATTTAATCCCCTACAAATTCCACTTCTAAATACCGCAATCCTCCTATCATCAGGGGTAACTATCACTTGAGCACATCATAGAATCTTAGAAAACAATTATAACCAGGGGTTACAAGGACTATTTATAACTGTAATCCTAGGATTATATTTCACAGCACTACAAGCATACGAATATATAGAATCACCATTCACTATTGCCGACTCGGTTTATGGAGCCACGTTCTTTGTAGCAACAGGATTCCATGGTCTCCATGTAATCATTGGAACAACCTTCCTAATCACATGTTTAATACGACACCTAACACTTCATTTCTCATCAAACCACCATATAGGATTTGAAGCAGCCGCATGATATTGACATTTTGTAGATGTAGTATGACTATTCTTATATATCTCAATTTACTGATGAGGAAGATAACCAAATAAATTTATCTAATATAAAAAGTATACTTGACTTCCAATCAAGAAGTTCAAAAAATGAGATAAATAATAAAAATAGTAACAACAATAATAACAACAATCATAATACTATCAACAATTATCATAATAATTGCGACAGCAATATCAAAAAAAAACATTGAAGACCGAGAAAAAAGATCACCATTTGAGTGCGGGTTTGACCCCATGGGATCTGCACGACTCCCGTTTTCCTTACGATTTTTCCTAATCGCAATTATATTTCTAGTATTCGACGTAGAAATTGCACTCCTATTACCAATAACAATCGTGATAACAAGATCAAACATAATATCATGAGCCACAATCAGAACATTATTTATTGTAATCCTAATCATCGGGTTATATCACGAATGAAATCAAGGATCCTTAGAGTGAGCAGAATAAGGGATTGTAGTTAATAATAACATTTGGTTTGCAATCAAAAAGTACTAATATAGTCTATCTCAAAGTAAGAAGCGATTAACGCAATCAATTTCGACCTGATCTTAGA
Source organism: Zootermopsis nevadensis (assembly GCF_977971745.1). Classification (NCBI taxonomy): domain Eukaryota; kingdom Metazoa; phylum Arthropoda; class Insecta; order Blattodea; family Termopsidae; genus Zootermopsis; species Zootermopsis nevadensis. Next base: position 25,600 of record NW_028259250.1, on the reverse strand, counting down.
TAAATTTTATCCTTACTTAAAATTAACTGAAACCAAATAGAGGTATATTACTGTTAATAATAAAAATGAATAACCAAATTCCAGTTAAAGAAATGAATAGATTAAGTGAAAGCTGCTAACTTATCACTATAGCGGTTAAAATCCGTTTACATTTCTATTTATATAGTTTAAAAAAAACATTACACTTTCACTGTAAAAATAAATAAATATTTTATAAATACTTAAAGATAAAAATATCTCAATAACATCTTCAATGTTATGCTCTAAATAAGCTATTCAAGTACATAAATATAAAAAAAACTAACAAATTAATCCAAACAACAATAAAAAATATATAAACCCTAAGACTACCATACTGCAACCATTGATTGCCCTTAGCCAAAAAAGAAAAAAACCAAAAAAGACCCTGACCACCAAAAAACTCTCTCCAACCGGAATCAAAAGACTTAATAATAACATATCCATAATTCAAAGGAAACAAAGAAACACCATAAACAAAAACATAAGGTATAAACCACATAGACCCAAAAAAAAAAGAAGACTTATATAAAAATATAGAAAAAAGAAACTCACCTAAATCAACCTTAGATAATTCATAACCTAACCAACCACCCAAAATTCTAACTAACAAAACTGAAGTCCTCAAATAAAAAGGCAAGCAAATAACAAAAGGGGTAGGAAAAATTAATCATCTCAACATTCTACCACCAAAAATAACAACAACAAGTAAACCCAACATACCAGTACATATATTATTACCAGCATCCTCAAAAGAACAAAAAGAAGACAAATTAAAATCACCGAACAAAACATAATAAAATAAACGGAAAGAATAACAAACAGTTAAACCAGTAGACAAAAAAAACAATAGCAAACCAAAAAAATTAAAATAACCTAATAAAACCATCTCCAAAATAAGATCCCTAGAATAAAAACCAGCCAAAAACGGCATACCACACAAAGCAAAACTAGAAACAACCAAACAAGAAGAAGTAAAAGGCATAAAAAAAGAAACACCACCCATAAAACGAATATCTTGAGAATCACCCATAACATGAATAACCACCCCCGCACACATAAACAAAAGAGCCTTAAACAAAGCATGAGTTAACAGATGAAAAAAGGCCAATTCAGGAAAACCAAAAGAAACAATACCAACTATTAACCCCAATTGACTAAGAGTAGAGAGAGCAATAACCCTCCTCAAATCAAACTCAAAATTAGCCCCCAAACCAGATATAAACATAGTTAAACCCGAAACCAACAACAAAAATCTATTAAGAGAATCACCAAAAGAACATCTAAACCATAAGCAAATAAACACCAGCAGTAACTAAAGTAGAAGAATGAACTAAAGCAGAAACAGGAGTAGGAGCTGCCATAGCAGCTGGCAATCAAGAAGAAAAAGGAATCTGAGCTCTCCTAGTTATAGCAGCCAAAACAACAAGAAAGGAAATAAAATTCATTTCCATTCTACCCCTTATAAAAAACAAATAATACACATAATTCCAACTACCAAAATTAAACATCCAAGCAATAGATATTAAAAGAGCAACATCACCAACACGATTAGACAAAGCAGTCAACATACCAGCACCATAAGATTTAAAATTCTGATAATAAATAACCAAACAATAAGAAACTAACCCCAAACCATCTCAACCTAATAAAATTCTGATTAAATTAGGTCTTAAAATCAAAAACATCATAGAAACAACAAACAACAAAACCAAATAAATAAAACGATAAATATTCAAATCCCCATGTATATAATCATCTCTATAAAGAACAACTAAAGAAGAAATAAAAAAAACAAAACCCAAGAAAAATAAGGATATTCAATCAAAAAGAAGAGTCATAACCACAGAACTAGAATTCAAGGTAATAATATCCCACTCAATAAAATAAACTAAGTCCTTAACAACAAAAACAAAACCAACAAAAAAAGACAAAATACCAAAAAATAAAAGGAAAAAAAAACTAACAAAACAAATTGAAATAAAATTCACGACCCAAGGCAAAAAATGCATCATTGACACCACAAACCAATATTTTAATTAAACTACTTAAATTTTTATAACCAAAAAGAAACGACATCTCTAAACAAAATAAACAAATTTAATGGAAACCAGTGCAAAAAAACCAATAAAAATTCACGAACATAAAACATTGAACATGAATAAATACCCGAATAAAAACTACCATGCTGACTATAAGAATATATATATAAAGTATAAGCAGCACCAAAAAAAGACAAACCCCCCAACATCAATATAGTCAACCAAGACCAAGAAATCAAACTTCTAAATAAAACAACCTCACCTAACAAATTCAAAGAAGGAGGAGCTGCTATATTACAAGATCTCAATAAAAACCACCATATAGACATTCTGGGTATCAAACACATTAAACCCCTATTAACCAATAAACTACGACTACCCGTCCGCTCATAAACAATATTAACAAGACAAAACAAACCAGAAGAACATAAACCATGAGCAATCATCAAAACATAAGAACCACAAAACCCCCAATAATTGACAGTCATAATACCACAAACAACAATACCCATATGAGCAACAGAAGAATAAGCAACTAATGACTTCAAATCAGTCTGACGCAAACAAACCAATCTAACCAAAAACCCACCTAACAAACTAATAGAAATCCAGAAAAAATTCAAATTAAAAGAAAAATTAACTAAAAAAACCATAACACGAATTAAACCATAACCACCCAACTTCAACAAAACACCAGCCAAAATCATTGAACCAGAAATAGGTGCTTCAACATGAGCCTTAGGTAACCACAAATGAACTAAAAATAAAGGAATCCTAACCAAAAAAGCAAAGACTATGCAAAAATAAAAAAAAACTCTCGACAAACAAGGATCAAACAAAAAAAAAAAACACAGCAAACCAGAAGAATTATAAATCCCAATAACACCAATCAACAAAGGCAAGGAAGCAAATAAAGTATATAAAATCAAATAAATACCAGCCTGAAGACGCTCAGGCTGATAACCCCAACCCAAAATTAAAAACAAAGTAGGAACAAGTCTACCCTCAAAAAACAAGTAAAAAGAAAACAAATCAACACTACCAAACGAACAAAATAATATAATCATCAAAAACAAAATCATAAACAAAAAAAATTCAGAAAAATAAGAAGAACGAAAAACTGACTCTCTAGCTAACAACATCAATGAACAAATCCAAAATCTAAGAAAAATTAAACCATAAGAAATATAATCACAACCTAAAAAATAACTAAGATTACCCCAACAAAAAAAATAAGGAAAAACAAAAAAAAAAGACAAACACAAGAAAAACAAGAAAGAATTAATCAATCACCAAAAATTTAAAAAACACAAAGGGATCAAAAAAATTAAAGAAAATAAAAACCTTAACATTGAAGCATCCCAAAAGAACGATAATAATCATTCCCATATCTACGAATTATTGAAACAAGAATAGATAAACCCAAAGAACCCTCACAAACAGAAAAAACTAAAAAAACAATAACAAAATAAAACTCATAATTAAAACCACATAAATAATAATACATCAAAACAAACAAAGACAAAACCATAAACTCTAAACTCAATAAAGTAATCAACAAATGCTTACGATCCATACAAAAAACCCACAAACCACAAAGAAAAAAGGTAGAAAAATAAAAAAATATTAACATTAAAAAGTCTTAATAATTTAATAAAAATATTGGTCTTGTAAATCAAAAATGAGAAAAACCTCTTAAGACTTCAGAGAAAAGAAAACCCTATCATTAATTCCCAAAACTAACATTTTTATTAAACTACACTCTGATATTATAAAAACAATAGTAATCTCAAGAACATCAATAAGAATAATATTCACACAAATAAAACACCCTATAGCCATAGGAATAATCACAATAATACAAACCATCTTAACATGCACAATTAGAGGAATAATAAACCAAAAATTCTGATTCCCATATATTTTATTCCTAGTATTCCTAGGAGGAATACTAGTACTATTCATCTACATAACAAGACTAGCATCAAATGAAATAATATTTTTATCAATAAAACTATCAGCAGCAACAGCAATCATGACAGCAATAATATTCATAATAAGAATAGAGGAATCATACACATGAACATATGAACATAAATTAAGAGCAAACGAAAAAACAAACTTAATATTAGAAAAATTCTATAACCTACCTACAGGATCAACAACACTTATATTAGCCCTATATCTACTATTAACACTAATTGTAGTTGCAAAAATCACAAATATTTCAGAAGGACCATTACGAAAATCAAAATAATGAATAAACCCATACGAAAAAACCACCCACTAATCAAAATTATAAACAACGCACTAGTAGATCTACCCACCCCATCAAATATTAGAACATGATGAAACTTTGGATCCTTATTAGGATTATGTTTAGGTATACAAATCATCACAGGACTATTCCTAGCTATACACTACTGCCCCAACACTGAATCAGCATTCTCAAGAGTAGTACACATTTGCCGAGATGTAAATTATGGGTGATTACTACGAACACTACACGCTAACGGAGGATCAATATTCTTCATTTGCATATACATACACATTGGACGAAATATATACTACGGATCATACAACTTCACAGAAACATGAAATATTGGAGTAGTAATCTTCTTCACTACTATAGGAACAGCTTTTATAGGATATGTACTACCATGGGGGCAAATATCATTCTGAGGGGCAACAGTAATCACTAATTTACTATCAGCAATCCCATATGTAGGAACAGAACTAGTACAATGAGTTTGAGGGGGATTCGCCGTAGACAACGCCACTTTAAATCGATTCTTCACATTACACTTCCTAATACCATTTATAATTCTAGCAATAGTAATTATTCACTTAACATTCCTACACCAAACAGGATCAAACAACCCAACAGGAATAAATAGAAATACCGACAAAATCCCATTCCACCCATACTTCACTATCAAAGACACAGTAGGATTCATTTTATTAATTATAATATTATCAATATTATCACTAAAAGAACCTTACCTTCTTGGAGATCCAGACAACTTTATCCCTGCAAACCCACTAGTAACACCAATTCATATTCAACCCGAATGATATTTCCTATTTGCATACGCAATCTTACGATCAATTCCTAATAAATTAGGAGGAGTAATTGCTCTATTTATATCAATCGCAATCTTATTAATCCTACCCCTACAAAAAACCAAATTCCGAGGAACACAGTTCTACCCAATCAACCAAATTATATTCTGGCTAATAACAAACACTGTAATCCTATTAACATGAATTGGAGCCCGACCAGTTGAAGAACCATATATTATAACAGGACAAATACTAACAGTAATATACTTCTCATACTACATCACGAACCCAATAATAACAAAAATGTGAGACAAGACAACAAAATAGTCGGAAAGCTTTATGATAAGCAAATACCTTGAAAGTAAGAGAAAGGAGTTTAAATCCCCTACCGACTTAAAACATACTCAAATTAATACACTAAAACAAAGAGTAAAAAAATAACCTAACACCCAAAACAAAAATTAAATAATTCAAAGAAACAGGCAAAAAACTCCTCCAAGATATATACATCAACCTATCATAACGAAAACGAGGCAAAGTACCACGAACCCAAACAAATAAAAAAGAAACAAAAGAAACCCTTAAAAAGAAAAAAAAAGAATACAAATCACAACCCAAAAACATAACACAAAACAAAACACTCATAAACAAAATTCTAGCATACTCAGCCAAAAAAATTAAAGCAAACCCTCCAGATCTATACTCAACATTAAAACCAGAAACCAACTCAGACTCACCCTCAGCAAAATCAAAAGGAGTTCGATTAGTCTCCGCCAAACAAGAAACAAATCAAACTAAAACCAAAGGCAAAGAAAAAAAAACTAACCAAACATAAAACTGAAAATAAAAAAAAGAAACCAAATTATAACCACAAACCAAAAAAACAAAAGACAATAAAATCAAAGCAAGTCTAACCTCATAAGAAATAGATTGAGCAAATGCACGCATACACCCCAACAAAGAATAATTAGAATTAGAAGACCAACCAGCAACCATAAGAGAATAAACACCAAGTCTAGTACAACACAAAAAAAACAATAAACCTAAATCAAAAGAAAAAAAACCACCAAAATAAGGAATAACCAACCAAATAATTAAAGAAAGAAACAAACCAAACACAGGAGCAAAATAATAAGGCAAATAATTAGAAACATAAGGAAAACACTGCTCCCTAACAAACAACTTAACCACATCTCTAAAAGGTTGAAGCAAACCTAAAAACCCCACCCTATTAGGACCCTTACGAATATGAATATAACCTAAAACCCTACGCTCAAGTAAAGTAAGAAAAGCTACACCAACCATAACAAAAATAGACAATAAAAAAAAAACAACAAACAAAAATAAAAAGTCATTAAACACTACTACATATAAAATAAATTTATATTAGAAGATTCTAAATCCACTGCACTTCTCTGCCAAAATAGTAATTAATAATAATCAAACAACATAAAATTATTTATTGAAAGTGGTCCTTTCGTACTAACTCACAAAACAAATTATAGATAGAAACCAACCTGGCTCACGCCGGTCTGAACTCAGATCATGTAGGATTTTAAAGGTCGAACAGACCTAATCAATTAAAGCTTCTACACCAAAAATTCACCCTAATCCAACATCGAGGTCGCAAACCCCCCTGTCAATAAGAACTTTCAAGAAAGATTACGCTGTTATCCCTAAGGTAATTTAATCTTAAAATCAATAATAAAGGATCAAAAAAAATATAAATAAATAAACAAAAAAAAGAAGAGTTAAACAAATCTCCTAGCCGCCCCAGCAAAATAAACAAAACAATATTAAAAAAAACCAACAAAAAAATCATCACAAATATAAAACTCTATAGGGTCTTCTCGTCCCATAAAAAAATTTAGGTATTCTTACCTAAAACCAAAATTCAATACATCAAAAAGAGACAGATTATATCTCGTCAAACCATTCATTCCAGCCCACAATTAAAAGACTAATGATTATGCTACCTTTGCACGGTCAAAATACCGCGGCCCTTCAAAAAAATCAGCGGGCAGGCCATACCTCAAAAAAACACAAGAGAAGTTGTTTTTGATAAACAGGCGGATATAAAAATTGCCGAATTCCTTTTAAAGAAATAAAAAATAAAACACAAAATAAAAAAGAATATACTAATCCTACCATTATTACAAATAAAAAACAATTAAAAAATAAACCCCAGTAAAAAATTAAACAAAACATAAAGAAAAAATAACTAAAAATAAAATTTGAACATACTTAAAAAGATAGTTAACATAAAACCCACCAAAATAAACAAAACAAAACAAATTATAAAAATATGAAACGAAGCTAAACCCCCGAAACATTTGCAAAAAATAAAAATAACCTAAGAAAAAGAAACTTTAAATAAATTACATGAATTAAATTCATTTCCCAAGGAACCAGATACCATCAAATACGAATAGCATATCACCACCAATAAAATATTATTAATGCTTATAAAACAGCAACTAAAATAAATAATTAACTCACTTGAAATCGGGAAATAGAAAATAAATAATAAAATTTAATAAGCCCTGATACACAAGGTACAACAAACAAAATAAACTTTCAAAAAACAAAATAAATAAACCTATACAGTACAAAGTAAACTATAATTAAAAAAATCAAACCAAAAAAATATACAATGACAATAAAATACTTCCATTAAAACAAAATAAAAACCATTAAAAACAATAAACTACATATCAAATCAGACCACACTGAATCGCACAGCAAACTCTCCAATGTAAATGAAAATACCTCCTAGGTATATAATCTGTATCATTCCAGCTACACCTTCCGGTACAACCACTCTGTTACGACTTATCTCGCCTCTTAAACAACGAGAGCGACGGGCGATGTGTACATACTTTAGAACCAAAATCACAAAAACAATCTTCAAATAATTACAATCAAATCCAATTTCATGAAAGAAATTTCAACAAACAATCCAAAATTAATAACAATGTAATCCACCACCAACTTAAATAAAAGCTGCACCTTGACCTGAAATAAACCAAAATAAAGGAAAGAAAAAATTATAACCCTAAAAAGATTCTCATTATAACGGCGGTATACAAACAAAAAAAATAAGCAAGGTCCAACGCGGATTATCGATAATAGGGCAGATTCCTCTGAACGGAATAAAATACCGCCAAATTCTTTAAGTTTCAAGAACATAACTAATACTACTCAGGCCACAAAATTAACATCAAAAATAATAGGGTATCTAATCCTAGTCTAAAAAAAGATTTCATAGCCTACAAAACAACAAGGGGGAAAAACAAGAAATTGAAATTTCACCAAAAATCAAAAGAAATTAAACCCAAAAATTAAATAAAACTATCAACCAAAAAATATTTGCTTGAGCTCCATGTATAACCGCGGCTGCTGGCACAAATTTAACCAACTCTAAAAAATATAACTAAATCTGAGTCACCTCAATATATAAAAATAAATAATGAGAATAAAAAAACAAACAACATTAAGAAAAAACAAATCACGCAAAAACTTACATATAAAAAAAATTAAGAACAAACATAAAAGCAAGAATAAAACTACTCTCTATAAACAACAACAACAAGAAAGGTACGACAAAAAAAAGTACAAACAACAAAAACCAAGTAACAAGCAAGAGTACCCCCCACCCACAAACCAACCAAAAAATCTTTTTCTTGCCCAACTCTAATAGATCAAAACTTTTCAAAGACCAACCATGAAAATAAAACTACTCTATAAACAACAACAACAAGAAAGGTACGACAAAAAAAAGTACAAACAACAAAAACCAAGTAACAAGCAAGAGTACTCCCTTTTTTAGATCTCATTTTTTTTAGATTTACAAAATGAGATCTAAAAACTATATAAATGTTTATCTTAATAGAATTAATACATCAATAAGATAAATAATTTAAAATAAGTAATTATTTAATATGACTTATATTTAATATAAGATTCAATTTATCTTATTAAATATATTATATATATAGAATCTAAAATTTTCTTTTTAGGTATTTGTATTCAATATAATTAATTTTATTATAATAATACTTATTTAAAATAAATCCTATCTTTAGTAACTTAAATCAATTCTATTCAAATAATTAATTTTATTAATATAGGTTATTATTATATAAAAAAACACACCTTAAAGAAAACTAACAAACAGAGAACAAAATAAAAATCACTAAAACCAAAACAAACCCCAAAAACAAAAACCAAACCGCCCCAAAAAAAATAACATAAAATACAAAAAAAAAACACAAAACAAAACAAAACAAAACAAAACAAAACAAAACAAAACAAAACAAAATGGAGTGCCTGAAAAAGGATTACTATGATAGGGTAAATAATGTATAAAAATACCTCCATTACGTTAAATAGAGTCAAACCATTCCCTGAAATATCAAAAATTCCCGTGCACCATACACTAAAACGTAAAAATTAGAAAAGTAAGCTAATAAAGCTAATGGGTTCATACCCCATAAATAGAGTAAATACTCTCTCTTCTAATGCCCAACAACTCAACAAAAATCCTCTTATTAACAACGTTAACAAGAGGTATTTTAATCTCAATTTCCTCTAATTCATGATTTGGAGCATGAATGGGGTTAGAGATTAATTTACTATCATTTATTCCAATAATGATAGAAAAAAAAAATATCTACACCACAGAAGCCTCACTAAAATACTTTATTGTACAAGCAGGGGCTTCATCAATACTATTATTCATAGTAATAATAAGAGCAATAGAAGAAAGAATATTAATTAACTCGGACAACTTATATACACAAATATTAATAAACACACCCCTATTACTAAAAGGGGGGGTCGCCCCAATACATTGGTGATTCCCTGGAGTAATGGAGGGGTTAAACTGAAATAATTGCTTAATTCTAATAACTCTACAAAAATCCGCACCCCTATCCTTAATCTCATACCAAATTAACAATGATATATTCCTAGAAATAATCATTGTAACATCAGTAATAATTGGAGCTATCGGGGGATTAAATCAAACATCACTACGAAAAATCATAACATACTCATCAATTAACCACACAGGTTGAATAATATCGGCAATAATTACAGGAAATGATATATGAGTAACATATTTCACAATCTACTCAATACTAACATTAACAGTAGTGTCGATTGTAAAAACCACCAAATTATCTTTCGTTAACCAAATAGCAATAACAGAAAAGAAGAACAAACTAACAAAATTCCTTGTATTCACAAGAATTTTATCATTAGGAGGTTTGCCGCCATTCTTGGGATTTATACCAAAATGAATAGTCATTCAAGCTATAATAACCAACGAAATAAAAACAACAGCCACAATAATGGTTTTAATATCAGTAGTAACGTTATATTACTACATACGAATGACATACTCAAGTTTAATAATACTACACCTAGAAACAAAATGATTAATTGCCCAACCTATTAATAAAACACCTAAACACATTATTTTATTAACATCAATCTCAATTACGGGGTTAATAATATCAGAAATAATCATGAACTTAGATTAAAGGCTTTAAGTTAAACAAACTAATATCCTTCAAAGCTATAAATAAAGAAAATCTTTAAGCCTTAGTAGCAAAACTACCCCTATAGAATTGCATTCTATAATCACCTAATGAATATAAAGCTATAGTAGAAGGGAAAATCCCATAAATAGATTTACAATCTATCACCTAAAATCAGACATTCCACTAATAATTAAACGATGGTTATTCTCAACAAACCATAAAGATATTGGAACATTATACTTCATCTTCGGGGCATGATCCGGAATATTAGGAACATCATTAAGAATATTAATCCGAGCAGAACTTGGTCAACCAGGATCCTTAATTGGAGACGACCAAATTTACAATGTAATCGTAACCGCACATGCATTTATCATAATCTTTTTCATGGTTATACCAATTCTAATTGGGGGTTTTGGAAATTGATTAGTACCACTCATACTTGGGGCCCCTGATATAGCATTTCCACGAATGAATAACATAAGATTTTGACTACTCCCACCCTCACTTACACTCCTCCTAACCAGAAGTATAGTAGAAAGAGGAGCTGGAACAGGGTGAACAGTGTATCCCCCGTTAGCTAGAGGAATCGCCCATGCGGGAGCATCAGTAGATTTAACAATTTTCTCCTTACACCTAGCAGGTGTATCGTCAATTTTAGGAGCAGTAAACTTTATCTCAACAGCAATTAATATAAAACCATCAAGTATGAAATCTGAACAAATACCCCTATTTGTATGAGCAGTAATTATTACCGCCACCTTATTATTACTATCACTACCAGTACTAGCAGGGGCTATCACAATATTATTAACTGATCGAAATTTGAACACCTCCTTCTTTGACCCAGCGGGAGGTGGAGACCAATTCTTTACCAACACTTATTTTGATTTTTCGGACATCCAGAAGTATATATTCTAATTCTCCCAGGATTTGGGATAATTTCCCACATCATTTCCCATGAAAGAGGAAAAAAAGAAGCTTTTGGAAACCTAGGAATAATCTTTGCCATACTAGCAATTGGGTTATTAGGATTTGTAGTATGAGCACATCATATATTTACAGTAGGAATAGATGTCGATACACGAGCATATTTTACATCAGCTACAATAATTATTGCAGTACCAACTGGAATTAAAATCTTCAGATGATTAGCAACAATCCAAGGATCAAAATTATCATATAGACCCACATGCTTATGATCAATAGGATTTGTTTTCCTATTTACAATAGGGGGGCTAACGGGGGTAGTCCTAGCAAATTCATCAATCGATATTGTACTACATGACACATATTATGTAGTAGCTCACTTCCACTACGTTCTATCAATAGGAGCCGTATTCGCTATCATAGCCGGATTTATCCACTGATACCCATTATTTACAGGACTAACAATAAATCCAAAATGATTGAAAACTCAATTCACAATTATATTCCTGGGAGTAAATATAACGTTCTTCCCGCAACACTTCCTAGGACTAGCTGGAATACCACGACGATATTCAGATTATCCAGATGCATACACTACATGAAATATTATCTCATCAATGGGGTCAACCATCTCATTTATTGGAGTGATAATGTTTATTTACATTTTATGAGAAAGAATAAGAACTAAACGACAAGTGTTAAGATCAACACATACAAGAAACTCAATTGAATGAATCCAAGATCTGCCCCCATCAGAACACAGATATTCAGAACTACCAACAATTATCAATTAATAAAATCTAATATGGCAGAGAAGTGCAGTGGATTTAAGCTCCACAAATAAAGTACTAAAAACTTTTATTAGAAAATGACAACATGATCATGCATGAATTTACAAGATAGAGCATCACCAATCATAGAACAACTAATCTTCTTCCATGATCATACCATAATAATCATCACAATAATTCTAGCAATAGTATTATACTTCATAGCATCAACAATTATTAACGAACTCGTAGACCGATATATACTAGAAGGTCAAACAATAGAACTAATATGAACAATTGTGCCAGCAGTAATTCTTCTATTCATCACCACTCCATCTTTACGATTATTATACCTTATAGACGAAATCCACAACCCAATTATAACAATTAAAACTATTGGACACCAATGATACTGAAGTTATGAATACTCAGACTTCGTCAACGTTGAATTCGACTCATATATAACACCATATGAGGGAGACAATAAAAGAATATTCCGACTACTAGAAACAGATAACCACGTAACTTTACCAATACACTCATTCATCCGAATTATCGTAACAGCTGCTGATGTACTTCACTCGTGAACAATCCCTAGATTGGGGATCAAAGCCGATGCAACACCAGGCCGATTAAATCAATCAAGATTTATAATCAACCGCCCTGGACTACTTTATGGTCAATGCTCAGAAATCTGCGGAGCAAACCACAGATTCATACCCATCGTAATTGAAAGAGTATCAACAGAGAATTTTATTGAATGAATTAAAAAACTAAGCGAATCAATAGGTGACTGAAAGCAAGTAATGGTCTCTTAAACCAAATAATAGTAAATTAGCAATTACTCCTATTGGGGGGATTAGTTAAAAATAACATTAGATCGTCAAACTAAAATAACCAAATAAATGGTATCCCCCTCATCCCACAAATAATACCCCTTAGATGATTAATTTTATTCATCTCGTTTTCAACAATTTTCGTATTATTCAACACAATAAACTACTTCTCATTTACCCAAACAAATAAAAAGATACAAAAAAAAATTAAATTAACAAAAAAAACAAACTGAAAATGATAAGAAACTTATTCTCAGTATTTGACCCATCAACAAACATATTTAACACATCAATAAATTGATTAAGAACTATATTAGGATTATTAATCATCCCCACAATAATATGAATAATTCCATCTCGAAACAACGCAGCATGAAATAAAACAATAAAAAAAATACACGAAGAGCTTAAAACACTCCTAGGAACAAACAAAAAATCAACAACGGAAGAACACTTATATTCACGTCATTATTCTCAATAATCCTAATAAACAATACTTTAGGCTTATTCCCATACATCTTTACTAGAACCAGACACCTAACATTAACATTAACAATAGCCTTACCATTATGAACAAGATTTATAATATTCGGATGAATCAACAACACTAAACACATATTAACCCACCTTGTACCACAAGGAACACCACCGATCCTAATACCATTTATAGTGTGCATTGAAACAATCAGAAACATTATTCGCCCAGGAACATTAGCTATCCGATTAACAGCAAATATAATTGCAGGTCACCTATTAATAACACTACTAGGAGAAAATGGATCATCAATAGCATACTCAATAATCAGCATCCTAATTATTACACAGATTGCTCTACTAACATTAGAGACAGCAGTAGCAATCATTCAATCATATGTATTCGCAGTACTAAGAACATTATATTCTAGAGAAATCAATTAAAATGACAAACCACATAAATCACACATTCCACATAGTAAACCAAAGACCATGACCTCTTATTGGAGCAATGGGAGCCATAATCACATTAACTGGAACAATTAAATGATTCCACCAATATGAACAAACACTAATAAGAATTGGAATAATCACAATAATCATAACAACCATCCAATGATGACGAGATATTACACGAGAGGGCACATACCAAGGATTACATACAAGAAAAGTAACTAAAGGGTTACGATGAGGTATAATCCTATTCATTACATCAGAAGTATTCTTCTTCGTCTCCTTCTTTTGAGCATTTTTCCACAGAAGATTATCACCAACAAACGAACTCGGATCAATGTGACCACCAACTGGAATTCAAGTATTTAATCCCCTACAAATTCCACTTCTAAATACCGCAATCCTCCTATCATCAGGGGTAACTATCACTTGAGCACATCATAGAATCTTAGAAAACAATTATAACCAGGGGTTACAAGGACTATTTATAACTGTAATCTAGGATTATATTTCACAGCACTACAAGCATACGAATATATAGAATCACCATTCACTATTGCCGACTCGGTTTATGGAGCCACGTTCTTTGTAGCAACAGGATTCCATGGTCTCCATGTAATCATTGGAACAACCTTCCTAATCACATGTTTAATACGACACCTAACACTTCATTTCTCATCAAACCACCATATAGGATTTGAAGCAGCCGCATGATATTGACATTTTGTAGATGTAGTATGACTATTCTTATATATCTCAATTTACTGATGAGGAAGATAACCAAATAAATTTATCTAATATAAAAAGTATACTTGACTTCCAATCAAGAAGTTCAAAAAATGAGATAAATAATAAAAATAGTAACAACAATAATAACAACAATCATAATACTATCAACAATTATCATAATAATTGCGACAGCAATATCAAAAAAAACATTGAAGACCGAGAAAAAAGATCACCATTTGAGTGCGGGTTTGACCCCATGGGATCTGCACGACTCCCGTTTTCCTTACGATTTTTCCTAATCGCAATTATATTTCTAGTATTCGACGTAGAAATTGCACTCCTATTACCAATAACAATCGTGATAACAAGATCAAACATAATATCATGAGCCACAATCAGAACATTATTTATTGTAATCCTAATCATCGGGTTATATCACGAATGAAATCAAGGATCCTTAGAGTGAGCAGAATAAGGGATTGTAGTTAATAATAACATTTGGTTTGCAATCAAAAAGTACTAATATAGTCTATCTCAAAGTAAGAAGCGATTAACGCAATCAATTTCGACCTGATCTTAGATAAATTTTATCCTTACTTAAAATTAACTGAAACCAAATAGAGGTATATTACTGTTAATAATAAAAATGAATAACCAAATTCCAGTTAAAGAAATGAATAGATTAAGTGAAAGCTGCTAACTTATCACTATAGCGGTTAAAATCCGTTTACATTTCTATTTATATAGTTTAAAAAAAACATTACACTTTCACTGTAAAAATAAATAAATATTTTATAAATACTTAAAGATAAAAATATCTCAATAACATCTTCAATGTTATGCTCTAAATAAGCTATTCAAGTACATAAATATAAAAAAAACTAACAAATTAATCCAAACAACAATAAAAAATATATAAACCCTAAGACTACCATACTGCAACCATTGATTGCCCTTAGCCAAAAAAGAAAAAAACCAAAAAAGACCCTGACCACCAAAAAACTCTCTCCAACCGGAATCAAAAGACTTAATAATAACATATCCATAATTCAAAGGAAACAAAGAAACACCATAAACAAAAACATAAGGTATAAACCACATAGACCCAAAAAAAAAAGAAGACTTATATAAAAATATAGAAAAAAGAAACTCACCTAAATCAACCTTAGATAATTCATAACCTAACCAACCACCCAAAATTCTAACTAACAAAACTGAAGTCCTCAAATAAAAAGGCAAGCAAATAACAAAAGGGGTAGGAAAAATTAATCATCTCAACATTCTACCACCAAAAATAACAACAACAAGTAAACCCAACATACCAGTACATATATTATTACCAGCATCCTCAAAAGAACAAAAAGAAGACAAATTAAAATCACCGAACAAAACATAATAAAATAAACGGAAAGAATAACAAACAGTTAAACCAGTAGACAAAAAAAACAATAGCAAACCAAAAAAATTAAAATAACCTAATAAAACCATCTCCAAAATAAGATCCCTAGAATAAAAACCAGCCAAAAACGGCATACCACACAAAGCAAAACTAGAAACAACCAAACAAGAAGAAGTAAAAGGCATAAAAAAAGAAACACCACCCATAAAACGAATATCTTGAGAATCACCCATAACATGAATAACCACCCCCGCACACATAAACAAAAGAGCCTTAAACAAAGCATGAGTTAACAGATGAAAAAAGGCCAATTCAGGAAAACCAAAAGAA
Source organism: Zootermopsis nevadensis (assembly GCF_977971745.1). Lineage (NCBI taxonomy): Eukaryota > Metazoa > Arthropoda > Insecta > Blattodea > Termopsidae > Zootermopsis > Zootermopsis nevadensis. The sequence goes on along the minus strand of NW_028259250.1, from coordinate 9,010 downwards.
ACAATACCAACTATTAACCCCAATTGACTAAGAGTAGAGAGAGCAATAACCCTCCTCAAATCAAACTCAAAATTAGCCCCCAAACCAGATATAAACATAGTTAAACCCGAAACCAACAACAAAAATCTATTAAGAGAATCACCAAAAGAACATCTAAAACGAATAAGCAAATAAACACCAGCAGTAACTAAAGTAGAAGAATGAACTAAAGCAGAAACAGGAGTAGGAGCTGCCATAGCAGCTGGCAATCAAGAAGAAAAAGGAATCTGAGCTCTCCTAGTTATAGCAGCCAAAACAACAAGAAAGGAAATAAAATTCATTTCCATTCTACCCCTTATAAAAAACAAATAATACACATAATTCCAACTACCAAAATTAAACATCCAAGCAATAGATATTAAAAGAGCAACATCACCAACACGATTAGACAAAGCAGTCAACATACCAGCACCATAAGATTTAAAATTCTGATAATAAATAACCAAACAATAAGAAACTAACCCCAAACCATCTCAACCTAATAAAATTCTGATTAAATTAGGTCTTAAAATCAAAAACATCATAGAAACAACAAACAACAAAACCAAATAAATAAAACGATAAATATTCAAATCCCCATGTATATAATCATCTCTATAAAGAACAACTAAAGAAGAAATAAAAAAAACAAAACCCAAGAAAAATAAGGATATTCAATCAAAAAGAAGAGTCATAACCACAGAACTAGAATTCAAGGTAATAATATCCCACTCAATAAAATAAACTAAGTCCTTAACAACAAAAACAAAACCAACAAAAAAAGACAAAATACCAAAAAATAAAAGGAAAAAAAAACTAACAAAACAAATTGAAATAAAATTCACGACCCAAGGCAAAAAATGCATCATTGACACCACAAACCAATATTTTAATTAAACTACTTAAATTTTTATAACCAAAAAGAAACGACATCTCTAAACAAAATAAACAAATTTAATGGAAACCAGTGCAAAAAAACCAATAAAAATTCACGAACATAAAACATTGAACATGAATAAATACCCGAATAAAAACTACCATGCTGACTATAAGAATATATATATAAAGTATAAGCAGCACCAAAAAAAGACAAACCCCCCAACATCAATATAGTCAACCAAGACCAAGAAATCAAACTTCTAAATAAAACAACCTCACCTAACAAATTCAAAGAAGGAGGAGCTGCTATATTACAAGATCTCAATAAAAACCACCATATAGACATTCTGGGTATCAAACACATTAAACCCCTATTAACCAATAAACTACGACTACCCGTCCGCTCATAAACAATATTAACAAGACAAAACAAACCAGAAGAACATAAACCATGAGCAATCATCAAAACATAAGAACCACAAAACCCCCAATAATTGACAGTCATAATACCACAAACAACAATACCCATATGAGCAACAGAAGAATAAGCAACTAATGACTTCAAATCAGTCTGACGCAAACAAACCAATCTAACCAAAAACCCACCTAACAAACTAATAGAAATCCAGAAAAAATTCAAATTAAAAGAAAAATTAACTAAAAAAACCATAACACGAATTAAACCATAACCACCCAACTTCAACAAAACACCAGCCAAAATCATTGAACCAGAAATAGGTGCTTCAACATGAGCCTTAGGTAACCACAAATGAACTAAAAATAAAGGAATCCTAACCAAAAAAGCAAAGACTATGCAAAAATAAAAAAAAACTCTCGACAAACAAGGATCAAACAAAAAAAAAAAACACAGCAAACCAGAAGAATTATAAATCCCAATAACACCAATCAACAAAGGCAAGGAAGCAAATAAAGTATATAAAATCAAATAAATACCAGCCTGAAGACGCTCAGGCTGATAACCCCAACCCAAAATTAAAAACAAAGTAGGAACAAGTCTACCCTCAAAAAACAAGTAAAAAGAAAACAAATCAACACTACCAAACGAACAAAATAATATAATCATCAAAAACAAAATCATAAACAAAAAAAATTCAGAAAAATAAGAAGAACGAAAAACTGACTCTCTAGCTAACAACATCAATGAACAAATCCAAAATCTAAGAAAAATTAAACCATAAGAAATATAATCACAACCTAAAAAATAACTAAGATTACCCCAACAAAAAAAATAAGGAAAAAAAACAAAAAAAAAAGACAAACACAAGAAAAACAAGAAAGAATTAATCAATCACCAAAAATTTAAAAAACACAAAGGGATCAAAAAAATTAAAGAAAATAAAAACCTTAACATTGAAGCATCCCAAAAGAACGATAATAATCATTCCCATATCTACGAATTATTGAAACAAGAATAGATAAACCCAAAGAACCCTCACAAACAGAAAAAACTAAAAAAACAATAACAAAATAAAACTCATAATTAAAACCACATAAATAATAATACATCAAAACAAACAAAGACAAAACCATAAACTCTAAACTCAATAAAGTAATCAACAAATGCTTACGATCCATACAAAAAACCCACAAACCACAAAGAAAAAAGGTAGAAAAATAAAAAAATATTAACATTAAAAAGTCTTAATAATTTAATAAAAATATTGGTCTTGTAAATCAAAAATGAGAAAAACCTCTTAAGACTTCAGAGAAAAGAAAACCCTATCATTAATTCCCAAAACTAACATTTTTATTAAACTACACTCTGATATTATAAAAACAATAGTAATCTCAAGAACATCAATAAGAATAATATTCACACAAATAAAACACCCTATAGCCATAGGAATAATCACAATAATACAAACCATCTTAACATGCACAATTAGAGGAATAATAAACCAAAAATTCTGATTCCCATATATTTTATTCCTAGTATTCCCTAGGAGGAATACTAGTACTATTCATCTACATAACAAGACTAGCATCAAATGAAATAATATTTTTATCAATAAAACTATCAGCAGCAACAGCAATCATGACAGCAATAATATTCATAATAAGAATAGAGGAATCATACACATGAACATATGAACATAAATTAAGAGCAAACGAAAAAACAAACTTAATATTAGAAAAATTCTATAACCTACCTACAGGATCAACAACACTTATATTAGCCCTATATCTACTATTAACACTAATTGTAGTTGCAAAAATCACAAATATTTCAGAAGGACCATTACGAAAATCAAAATAATGAATAAACCCATACGAAAAAACCACCCACTAATCAAAATTATAAACAACGCACTAGTAGATCTACCCACCCCATCAAATATTAGAACATGATGAAACTTTGGATCCTTATTAGGATTATGTTTAGGTATACAAATCATCACAGGACTATTCCTAGCTATACACTACTGCCCCAACACTGAATCAGCATTCTCAAGAGTAGTACACATTTGCCGAGATGTAAATTATGGGTGATTACTACGAACACTTACACGCTAACGGAGGATCAATATTCTTCATTTGCATATACATACACATTGGACGAAATATATACTACGGATCATACAACTTCACAGAAACATGAAATATTGGAGTAGTAATCTTCTTCCACTACTATAGGAACAGCTTTTATAGGATATGTACTACCATGGGGGCAAATATCATTCTGAGGGGCAACAGTAATCACTAATTTACTATCAGCAATCCCATATGTAGGAACAGAACTAGTACAATGAGTTTGAGGGGGATTCGCCGTAGACAACGCCACTTTAAATCGATTCTTCACATTACACTTCCTAATACCATTTATAATTCTAGCAATAGTAATTATTCACTTAACATTCCTACACCAAACAGGATCAAACAACCCAACAGGAATAAATAGAAATACCGACAAAATCCCATTCCACCCATACTTCACTATCAAAGACACAGTAGGATTCATTTTATTAATTATAATATTATCAATATTATCACTAAAAGAACCTTACCTTGGAGATCCAGACAACTTTATCCCTGCAAACCCACTAGTAACACCAATTCATATTCAACCCGAATGATATTTCCTATTTGCATACGCAATCTTACGATCAATTCCTAATAAATTAGGAGGAGTAATTGCTCTATTTATATCAATCGCAATCTTATTAATCCTACCCCTACAAAAAACCAAATTCCGAGGAACACAGTTCTACCCAATCAACCAAATTATATTCTGGCTAATAACAAACACTGTAATCCTATTAACATGAATTGGAGCCCGACCAGTTGAAGAACCATATATTATAACAGGACAAATACTAACAGTAATATACTTCTCATACTACATCACGAACCCAATAATAACAAAAATGTGAGACAAGACAACAAAATAGTCGGAAAGCTTTATGATAAGCAAATACCTTGAAAGTAAGAGAAAGGAGTTTAAATCCCCTACCGACTTAAAACATACTCAAATTAATACACTAAAACAAAGAGTAAAAAAATAACCTAACACCCAAAACAAAAATTAAATAATTCAAAGAAACAGGCAAAAAACTCCTCCAAGATATATACATCAACCTATCATAACGAAAACGAGGCAAAGTACCACGAACCCAAACAAATAAAAAAGAAACAAAAGAAACCCTTAAAAAGAAAAAAAAAGAATACAAATCACAACCCAAAAACATAACACAAAACAAAACACTCATAAACAAAATTCTAGCATACTCAGCCAAAAAAATTAAAGCAAACCCTCCAGATCTATACTCAACATTAAAACCAGAAACCAACTCAGACTCACCCTCAGCAAAATCAAAAGGAGTTCGATTAGTCTCCGCCAAACAAGAAACAAATCAAACTAAAACCAAAGGCAAAGAAAAAAAAACTAACCAAACATAAAACTGAAAATAAAAAAAAGAAACCAAATTATAACCACAAACCAAAAAAACAAAAGACAATAAAATCAAAGCAAGTCTAACCTCATAAGAAATAGATTGAGCAACTGCACGCATACACCCCAACAAAGAATAATTAGAATTAGAAGACCAACCAGCAACCATAAGAGAATAAACACCAAGTCTAGTACAACACAAAAAAAACAATAAACCTAAATCAAAAGAAAAAAAACCACCAAAATAAGGAATAACCAACCAAATAATTAAAGAAAGAAACAAACCAAACACAGGAGCAAAATAATAAGGCAAATAATTAGAAACATAAGGAAAACACTGCTCCCTAACAAACAACTTAACCACATCTCTAAAAGGTTGAAGCAAACCTAAAAACCCCACCCTATTAGGACCCTTACGAATATGAATATAACCTAAAACCCTACGCTCAAGTAAAGTAAGAAAAGCTACACCAACCATAACAAAAATAGACAATAAAAAAAAACAACAAACAAAAATAAAAAGTCATTAAACACTACTACATATAAAATAAATTTATATTAGAAGATTCTAAATCCACTGCACTTCTCTGCCAAAATAGTAATTAATAATAATCAAACAACATAAAATTATTTATTGAAAGTGGTCCTTTCGTACTAACTCACAAAACAAATTATAGATAGAAACCAACCTGGCTCACGCCGGTCTGAACTCAGATCATGTAGGATTTTAAAGGTCGAACAGACCTAATCAATTAAAGCTTCTACACCAAAAATTCACCCTAATCCAACATCGAGGTCGCAAACCCCCTGTCAATAAGAACTTTCAAGAAAGATTACGCTGTTATCCCTAAGGTAATTTAATCTTAAAATCAATAATAAAGGATCAAAAAAATATAAATAAATAAACAAAAAAAAGAAGAGTTAAACAAATCTCCTAGCCGCCCCAGCAAAATAAACAAAACAATATTAAAAAAAACCAACAAAAAAATCATCACAAATATAAAACTCTATAGGGTCTTCTCGTCCCATAAAAAAATTTAGGTATTCTTACCTAAAACCAAAATTCAATACATCAAAAAGAGACAGATTATATCTCGTCAAACCATTCATTCCAGCCCACAATTAAAAGACTAATGATTATGCTACCTTTGCACGGTCAAAATACCGCGGCCCTTCAAAAAAATCAGCGGGCAGGCCATACCTCAAAAAAACACAAGAGAAGTTGTTTTTGATAAACAGGCGGATATAAAAATTGCCGAATTCCTTTTAAAGAAATAAAAAATAAAACACAAAATAAAAAAGAATATACTAATCCTACCATTATTACAAATAAAAAACAATTAAAAAATAAACCCCAGTAAAAAATTAAACAAAACATAAAGAAAAAATAACTAAAAATAAAATTTGAACATACTTAAAAAGATAGTTAACATAAAACCCACCAAAATAAACAAAACAAAACAAATTATAAAAATATGAAACGAAGCTAAACCCCCGAAACATTTGCAAAAAATAAAAATAACCTAAGAAAAAGAAACTTTAAATAAATTACATGAATTAAATTCATTTCCCAAGGAACCAGATACCATCAAATACGAATAGCATATCACCACCAATAAAATATTATTAATGCTTATAAAACAGCAACTAAAATAAATAATTAACTCACTTGAAATCGGGAAATAGAAAATAAATAATAAAATTTAATAAGCCCTGATACACAAGGTACAACAAACAAAATAAACTTTCAAAAAACAAAATAAATAAACCTATACAGTACAAAGTAAACTATAATTAAAAAAATCAAACCAAAAAAATATACAATGACAATAAAATACTTCCATTAAAACAAAATAAAAACCATTAAAAACAATAAACTACATATCAAATCAGACCACACTGAATCGCACAGCAAACTCTCCAATGTAAATGAAAATACCTCCTAGGTATATAATCTGTATCATTCCAGCTACACCTTCCGGTACAACCACTCTGTTACGACTTATCTCGCCTCTTAAACAACGAGAGCGACGGGCGATGTGTACATACTTTAGAACCAAAATCACAAAAACAATCTTCAAATAATTACAATCAAATCCAATTTCATGAAAGAAATTTCAACAAACAATCCAAAATTAATAACAATGTAATCCACCACCAACTTAAATAAAAGCTGCACCTTGACCTGAAATAAACCAAAATAAAGGAAAGAAAAAATTATAACCCTAAAAAGATTCTCATTATAACGGCGGTATACAAACAAAAAAAATAAGCAAGGTCCAACGCGGATTATCGATAATAGGGCAGATTCCTCTGAACGGAATAAAATACCGCCAAATTCTTTAAGTTTCAAGAACATAACTAATACTACTCAGGCCACAAAATTAACATCAAAAATAATAGGGTATCTAATCCTAGTCTAAAAAAAGATTTCATAGCCTACAAAACAACAAGGGGGAAAAACAAGAAATTGAAATTTCACCAAAAATCAAAAGAAATTAAACCCAAAAATTAAATAAAACTATCAACCAAAAAATATTTGCTTGAGCTCCATGTATAACCGCGGCTGCTGGCACAAATTTAACCAACTCTAAAAAATATAACTAAATCTGAGTCACCTCAATATATAAAAATAAATAATGCGAATAAAAAAACAAACAACATTAAGAAAAAACAAATCACGCAAAAACTTACATATAAAAAAAATTAAGAACAAACATAAAAGCAAGAATAAAACTACTCTCTATAAACAACAACAACAAGAAAGGGTACGACAAAAAAAAGTACAAACAACAAAAACCAAGTAACAAGCAAGAGTACCCCCCACCCACAAACCAACCAAAAAATCTTTTCTTGCCCAACTCTAATAGATCAAAACTTTTCAAAGACCAACCATGAAAATAAAACTACTCTATAAACAACAACAACAAGAAAGGTACGACAAAAAAAAGTACAAACAACAAAAACCAAGTAACAAGCAAGAGTACTCCCTTTTTTAGATCTCATTTTTTTTAGATTTACAAAATGAGATCTAAAAACTATATAAATGTTTATCTTAATAGAATTAATACATCAATAAGATAAATAATTTAAATAAGTAATTATTTAATATGACTTATATTTAATATAAGATTCAATTTATCTTATTAAATATATTATATATATAGAATCTAAAATTTTCTTTTTAGGTATTTGTATTCAATATAATTAATTTTATTATAATAATACTTATTTAAATAAATCCTATCTTTAGTAACTTAAATCAATTCTATTCAAATAATTAATTTTATTAATATAGGTTATTATTATATAAAAAAACACACCTTAAAGAAAACTAACAAACAGAGAACAAAATAAAAATCACTAAAACCAAAACAAACCCCAAAAACAAAAACCAAACCGCCCCAAAAAAATAACATAAAATACAAAAAAAAACACAAAACAAAACAAAACAAAACAAAACAAAACAAAACAAAACAAAACAAAATGGAGTGCCTGAAAAAGGATTACTATGATAGGGTAAATAATGTATAAAAATACCTCCATTACGTTAAATAGAGTCAAACCATTCCCTGAAATATCAAAAATTCCCGTGCACCATACACTAAAACGTAAAAATTAGAAAAGTAAGCTAATAAAGCTAATGGGTTCATACCCCATAAATAGAGTAAATACTCTCTCTTCTAATGCCCAACAACTCAACAAAAATCCTCTTATTAACAACGTTAACAAGAGGTATTTTAATCTCAATTTCCTCTAATTCATGATTTGGAGCATGAATGGGGTTAGAGATTAATTTACTATCATTTATTCCAATAATGATAGAAAAAAAAAATATCTACACCACAGAAGCCTCACTAAAATACTTTATTGTACAAGCAGGGGCTTCATCAATACTATTATTCATAGTAATAATAAGAGCAATAGAAGAAAGAATATTAATTAACTCGGACAACTTATATACACAAATATTAATAAACACACCCCTATTACTAAAAGGGGGGGTCGCCCCAATACATTGGTGATTCCCTGGAGTAATGGAGGGGTTAAACTGAAATAATTGCTTAATTCTAATAACTCTACAAAAATCCGCACCCCTATCCTTAATCTCATACCAAATTAACAATGATATATTCCTAGAAATAATCATTGTAACATCAGTAATAATTGGAGCTATCGGGGGATTAAATCAAACATCACTAC
>NW_028259249.1:0-39246 GCF_977971745.1 Zootermopsis nevadensis | reverse complement strand
AATATTTTATAAATACTTAAAGATAAAAATATCTCAATAACATCTTCAATGTTATGCTCTAAATAAGCTATTCAAGTACATAAATATAAAAAAAACTAACAAATTAATCCAAACAACAATAAAAAATATATAAACCCTAAGACTACCATACTGCAACCATTGATTGCCCTTAGCCAAAAAAGAAAAAAACCAAAAAAGACCCTGACCACCAAAAAACTCTCTCCAACCGGAATCAAAAGACTTAATAATAACATATCCATAATTCAAAGGAAACAAAGAAACACCATAAACAAAAACATAAGGTATAAACCACATAGACCCAAAAAAAAAAGAAGACTTATATAAAAATATAGAAAAAAGAAACTCACCTAAATCAACCTTAGATAATTCATAACCTAACCAACCACCCAAAATTCTAACTAACAAAACTGAAGTCCTCAAATAAAAAGGCAAGCAAATAACAAAAGGGGTAGGAAAAATTAATCATCTCAACATTCTACCACCAAAAATAACAACAACAAGTAAACCCAACATACCAGTACATATATTATTACCAGCATCCTCAAAAGAACAAAAAGAAGACAAATTAAAATCACCGAACAAAACATAATAAAATAAACGGAAAGAATAACAAACAGTTAAACCAGTAGACAAAAAAAACAATAGCAAACCAAAAAAATTAAAATAACCTAATAAAACCATCTCCAAAATAAGATCCCTAGAATAAAAACCAGCCAAAAACGGCATACCACACAAAGCAAAACTAGAAACAACCAAACAAGAAGAAGTAAAAGGCATAAAAAAAGAAACACCACCCATAAAACGAATATCTTGAGAATCACCCATAACATGAATAACCACCCCCGCACACATAAACAAAAGAGCCTTAAACAAAGCATGAGTTAACAGATGAAAAAAGGCCAATTCAGGAAAACCAAAAGAAACAATACCAACTATTAACCCCAATTGACTAAGAGTAGAGAGAGCAATAACCCTCCTCAAATCAAACTCAAAATTAGCCCCCAAACCAGATATAAACATAGTTAAACCCGAAACCAACAACAAAAATCTATTAAGAGAATCACCAAAAGAACATCTAAAACGAATAAGCAAATAAACACCAGCAGTAACTAAAGTAGAAGAATGAACTAAAGCAGAAACAGGAGTAGGAGCTGCCATAGCAGCTGGCAATCAAGAAGAAAAAGGAATCTGAGCTCTCCTAGTTATAGCAGCCAAAACAACAAGAAAGGAAATAAAATTCATTTCCATTCTACCCCTTATAAAAAACAAATAATACACATAATTCCAACTACCAAAATTAAACATCCAAGCAATAGATATTAAAAGAGCAACATCACCAACACGATTAGACAAAGCAGTCAACATACCAGCACCATAAGATTTAAAATTCTGATAATAAATAACCAAACAATAAGAAACTAACCCCAAACCATCTCAACCTAATAAAATTCTGATTAAATTAGGTCTTAAAATCAAAAACATCATAGAAACAACAAACAACAAAACCAAATAAATAAAACGATAAATATTCAAATCCCCATGTATATAATCATCTCTATAAAGAACAACTAAAGAAGAAATAAAAAAAACAAAACCCAAGAAAAATAAGGATATTCAATCAAAAAGAAGAGTCATAACCACAGAACTAGAATTCAAGGTAATAATATCCCACTCAATAAAATAAACTAAGTCCTTAACAACAAAAACAAAACCAACAAAAAAAGACAAAATACCAAAAAATAAAAGGAAAAAAAAACTAACAAAACAAATTGAAATAAAATTCACGACCCAAGGCAAAAAATGCATCATTGACACCACAAACCAATATTTTAATTAAACTACTTAAATTTTTATAACCAAAAAGAAACGACATCTCTAAACAAAATAAACAAATTTAATGGAAACCAGTGCAAAAAAACCAATAAAAATTCACGAACATAAAACATTGAACATGAATAAATACCCGAATAAAAACTACCATGCTGACTATAAGAATATATATATAAAGTATAAGCAGCACCAAAAAAAGACAAACCCCCCAACATCAATATAGTCAACCAAGACCAAGAAATCAAACTTCTAAATAAAACAACCTCACCTAACAAATTCAAAGAAGGAGGAGCTGCTATATTACAAGATCTCAATAAAAACCACCATATAGACATTCTGGGTATCAAACACATTAAACCCCTATTAACCAATAAACTACGACTACCCGTCCGCTCATAAACAATATTAACAAGACAAAACAAACCAGAAGAACATAAACCATGAGCAATCATCAAAACATAAGAACCACAAAACCCCCAATAATTGACAGTCATAATACCACAAACAACAATACCCATATGAGCAACAGAAGAATAAGCAACTAATGACTTCAAATCAGTCTGACGCAAACAAACCAATCTAACCAAAAACCCACCTAACAAACTAATAGAAATCCAGAAAAAATTCAAATTAAAAGAAAAATTAACTAAAAAAACCATAACACGAATTAAACCATAACCACCCAACTTCAACAAAACACCAGCCAAAATCATTGAACCAGAAATAGGTGCTTCAACATGAGCCTTAGGTAACCACAAATGAACTAAAAATAAAGGAATCCTAACCAAAAAAGCAAAGACTATGCAAAAATAAAAAAAAACTCTCGACAAACAAGGATCAAACAAAAAAAAAAAACACAGCAAACCAGAAGAATTATAAATCCCAATAACACCAATCAACAAAGGCAAGGAAGCAAATAAAGTATATAAAATCAAATAAATACCAGCCTGAAGACGCTCAGGCTGATAACCCCAACCCAAAATTAAAAACAAAGTAGGAACAAGTCTACCCTCAAAAAACAAGTAAAAAGAAAACAAATCAACACTACCAAACGAACAAAATAATATAATCATCAAAAACAAAATCATAAACAAAAAAAATTCAGAAAAATAAGAAGAACGAAAAACTGACTCTCTAGCTAACAACATCAATGAACAAATCCAAAATCTAAGAAAAATTAAACCATAAGAAATATAATCACAACCTAAAAAATAACTAAGATTACCCCAACAAAAAAAATAAGGAAAAACAAAAAAAAAAGACAAACACAAGAAAAACAAGAAAGAATTAATCAATCACCAAAAATTTAAAAAACACAAAGGGATCAAAAAAATTAAAGAAAATAAAAACCTTAACATTGAAGCATCCCAAAAGAACGATAATAATCATTCCCATATCTACGAATTATTGAAACAAGAATAGATAAACCCAAAGAACCCTCACAAACAGAAAAAACTAAAAAAACAATAACAAAATAAAACTCATAATTAAAACCACATAAATAATAATACATCAAAACAAACAAAGACAAAACCATAAACTCTAAACTCAATAAAGTAATCAACAAATGCTTACGATCCATACAAAAAACCCACAAACCACAAAGAAAAAAGGTAGAAAAATAAAAAAATATTAACATTAAAAAGTCTTAATAATTTAATAAAAATATTGGTCTTGTAAATCAAAAATGAGAAAAACCTCTTAAGACTTCAGAGAAAAGAAAACCCTATCATTAATTCCCAAAACTAACATTTTTATTAAACTACACTCTGATATTATAAAAACAATAGTAATCTCAAGAACATCAATAAGAATAATATTCACACAAATAAAACACCCTATAGCCATAGGAATAATCACAATAATACAAACCATCTTAACATGCACAATTAGAGGAATAATAAACCAAAAATTCTGATTCCCATATATTTTATTCCTAGTATTCCTAGGAGGAATACTAGTACTATTCATCTACATAACAAGACTAGCATCAAATGAAATAATATTTTTATCAATAAAACTATCAGCAGCAACAGCAATCATGACAGCAATAATATTCATAATAAGAATAGAGGAATCATACACATGAACATATGAACATAAATTAAGAGCAAACGAAAAAACAAACTTAATATTAGAAAAATTCTATAACCTACCTACAGGATCAACAACACTTATATTAGCCCTATATCTACTATTAACACTAATTGTAGTTGCAAAAATCACAAATATTTCAGAAGGACCATTACGAAAATCAAAATAATGAATAAACCCATACGAAAAAACCACCCACTAATCAAAATTATAAACAACGCACTAGTAGATCTACCCACCCCATCAAATATTAGAACATGATGAAACTTTGGATCCTTATTAGGATTATGTTTAGGTATACAAATCATCACAGGACTATTCCTAGCTATACACTACTGCCCCAACACTGAATCAGCATTCTCAAGAGTAGTACACATTTGCCGAGATGTAAATTATGGGTGATTACTACGAACACTACACGCTAACGGAGGATCAATATTCTTCATTTGCATATACATACACATTGGACGAAATATATACTACGGATCATACAACTTCACAGAAACATGAAATATTGGAGTAGTAATCTTCTTCACTACTATAGGAACAGCTTTTATAGGATATGTACTACCATGGGGGCAAATATCATTCTGAGGGGCAACAGTAATCACTAATTTACTATCAGCAATCCCATATGTAGGAACAGAACTAGTACAATGAGTTTGAGGGGGATTCGCCGTAGACAACGCCACTTTAAATCGATTCTTCACATTACACTTCCTAATACCATTTATAATTCTAGCAATAGTAATTATTCACTTAACATTCCTACACCAAACAGGATCAAACAACCCAACAGGAATAAATAGAAATACCGACAAAATCCCATTCCACCCATACTTCACTATCAAAGACACAGTAGGATTCATTTTATTAATTATAATATTATCAATATTATCACTAAAAGAACCTTACCTTCTTGGAGATCCAGACAACTTTATCCCTGCAAACCCACTAGTAACACCAATTCATATTCAACCCGAATGATATTTCCTATTTGCATACGCAATCTTACGATCAATTCCTAATAAATTAGGAGGAGTAATTGCTCTATTTATATCAATCGCAATCTTATTAATCCTACCCCTACAAAAAACCAAATTCCGAGGAACACAGTTCTACCCAATCAACCAAATTATATTCTGGCTAATAACAAACACTGTAATCCTATTAACATGAATTGGAGCCCGACCAGTTGAAGAACCATATATTATAACAGGACAAATACTAACAGTAATATACTTCTCATACTACATCACGAACCCAATAATAACAAAAATGTGAGACAAGACAACAAAATAGTCGGAAAGCTTTATGATAAGCAAATACCTTGAAAGTAAGAGAAAGGAGTTTAAATCCCCTACCGACTTAAAACATACTCAAATTAATACACTAAAACAAAGAGTAAAAAAATAACCTAACACCCAAAACAAAAATTAAATAATTCAAAGAAACAGGCAAAAAACTCCTCCAAGATATATACATCAACCTATCATAACGAAAACGAGGCAAAGTACCACGAACCCAAACAAATAAAAAAGAAACAAAAGAAACCCTTAAAAAGAAAAAAAAAGAATACAAATCACAACCCAAAAACATAACACAAAACAAAACACTCATAAACAAAATTCTAGCATACTCAGCCAAAAAAATTAAAGCAAACCCTCCAGATCTATACTCAACATTAAAACCAGAAACCAACTCAGACTCACCCTCAGCAAAATCAAAAGGAGTTCGATTAGTCTCCGCCAAACAAGAAACAAATCAAACTAAAACCAAAGGCAAAGAAAAAAAAACTAACCAAACATAAAACTGAAAATAAAAAAAAGAAACCAAATTATAACCACAAACCAAAAAAACAAAAGACAATAAAATCAAAGCAAGTCTAACCTCATAAGAAATAGATTGAGCAACTGCACGCATACACCCCAACAAAGAATAATTAGAATTAGAAGACCAACCAGCAACCATAAGAGAATAAACACCAAGTCTAGTACAACACAAAAAAAACAATAAACCTAAATCAAAAGAAAAAAAACCACCAAAATAAGGAATAACCAACCAAATAATTAAAGAAAGAAACAAACCAAACACAGGAGCAAAATAATAAGGCAAATAATTAGAAACATAAGGAAAACACTGCTCCCTAACAAACAACTTAACCACATCTCTAAAAGGTTGAAGCAAACCTAAAAACCCCACCCTATTAGGACCCTTACGAATATGAATATAACCTAAAACCCTACGCTCAAGTAAAGTAAGAAAAGCTACACCAACCATAACAAAAATAGACAATAAAAAAAAAACAACAAACAAAAATAAAAAGTCATTAAACACTACTACATATAAAATAAATTTATATTAGAAGATTCTAAATCCACTGCACTTCTCTGCCAAAATAGTAATTAATAATAATCAAACAACATAAAATTATTTATTGAAAGTGGTCCTTTCGTACTAACTCACAAAACAAATTATAGATAGAAACCAACCTGGCTCACGCCGGTCTGAACTCAGATCATGTAGGATTTTAAAGGTCGAACAGACCTAATCAATTAAAGCTTCTACACCAAAAATTCACCCTAATCCAACATCGAGGTCGCAAACCCCCCTGTCAATAAGAACTTTCAAGAAAGATTACGCTGTTATCCCTAAGGTAATTTAATCTTAAAATCAATAATAAAGGATCAAAAAAAATATAAATAAATAAACAAAAAAAAGAAGAGTTAAACAAATCTCCTAGCCGCCCCAGCAAAATAAACAAAACAATATTAAAAAAAACCAACAAAAAAATCATCACAAATATAAAACTCTATAGGGTCTTCTCGTCCCATAAAAAAATTTAGGTATTCTTACCTAAAACCAAAATTCAATACATCAAAAAGAGACAGATTATATCTCGTCAAACCATTCATTCCAGCCCACAATTAAAAGACTAATGATTATGCTACCTTTGCACGGTCAAAATACCGCGGCCCTTCAAAAAAATCAGCGGGCAGGCCATACCTCAAAAAAACACAAGAGAAGTTGTTTTTGATAAACAGGCGGATATAAAAATTGCCGAATTCCTTTTAAAGAAATAAAAAATAAAACACAAAATAAAAAAGAATATACTAATCCTACCATTATTACAAATAAAAAACAATTAAAAAATAAACCCCAGTAAAAAATTAAACAAAACATAAAGAAAAAATAACTAAAAATAAAATTTGAACATACTTAAAAAGATAGTTAACATAAAACCCACCAAAATAAACAAAACAAAACAAATTATAAAAATATGAAACGAAGCTAAACCCCCGAAACATTTGCAAAAAATAAAAATAACCTAAGAAAAAGAAACTTTAAATAAATTACATGAATTAAATTCATTTCCCAAGGAACCAGATACCATCAAATACGAATAGCATATCACCACCAATAAAATATTATTAATGCTTATAAAACAGCAACTAAAATAAATAATTAACTCACTTGAAATCGGGAAATAGAAAATAAATAATAAAATTTAATAAGCCCTGATACACAAGGTACAACAAACAAAATAAACTTTCAAAAAACAAAATAAATAAACCTATACAGTACAAAGTAAACTATAATTAAAAAAATCAAACCAAAAAAATATACAATGACAATAAAATACTTCCATTAAAACAAAATAAAAACCATTAAAAACAATAAACTACATATCAAATCAGACCACACTGAATCGCACAGCAAACTCTCCAATGTAAATGAAAATACCTCCTAGGTATATAATCTGTATCATTCCAGCTACACCTTCCGGTACAACCACTCTGTTACGACTTATCTCGCCTCTTAAACAACGAGAGCGACGGGCGATGTGTACATACTTTAGAACCAAAATCACAAAAACAATCTTCAAATAATTACAATCAAATCCAATTTCATGAAAGAAATTTCAACAAACAATCCAA
Organism: Zootermopsis nevadensis; assembly: GCF_977971745.1. NCBI lineage: Eukaryota > Metazoa > Arthropoda > Insecta > Blattodea > Termopsidae > Zootermopsis > Zootermopsis nevadensis. The sequence goes on along the minus strand of NW_028259249.1, from coordinate 31,363 downwards.
AATTAATAACAATGTAATCCACCACCAACTTAAATAAAAGCTGCACCTTGACCTGAAATAAACCAAAATAAAGGAAAGAAAAAATTATAACCCTAAAAAGATTCTCATTATAACGGCGGTATACAAACAAAAAAAATAAGCAAGGTCCAACGCGGATTATCGATAATAGGGCAGATTCCTCTGAACGGAATAAAATACCGCCAAATTCTTTAAGTTTCAAGAACATAACTAATACTACTCAGGCCACAAAATTAACATCAAAAATAATAGGGTATCTAATCCTAGTCTAAAAAAAGATTTCATAGCCTACAAAACAACAAGGGGGAAAAACAAGAAATTGAAATTTCACCAAAAATCAAAAGAAATTAAACCCAAAAATTAAATAAAACTATCAACCAAAAAATATTTGCTTGAGCTCCATGTATAACCGCGGCTGCTGGCACAAATTTAACCAACTCTAAAAAATATAACTAAATCTGAGTCACCTCAATATATAAAAATAAATAATGCGAATAAAAAAACAAACAACATTAAGAAAAAACAAATCACGCAAAAACTTACATATAAAAAAAATTAAGAACAAACATAAAAGCAAGAATAAAACTACTCTCTAAAACAACAACAACAAGAAAGGTACGACAAAAAAAAGTACAAACAACAAAAACCAAGTAACAAGCAAGAGTACCCCCCACCCACAAACCAACCAAAAAATCTTTTTCTTGCCCAACTCTAATAGATCAAAACTTTTCAAAGACCAACCATGAAAATAAAACTACTCTATAAACAACAACAACAAGAAAGGTACGACAAAAAAAAGTACAAACAACAAAAACCAAGTAACAAGCAAGAGTACTCCCTTTTTTAGATCTCATTTTTTTTAGATTTACAAAATGAGATCTAAAAACTATATAAATGTTTATCTTAATAGAATTAATACATCAATAAGATAAATAATTTAAAATAAGTAATTATTTAATATGACTTATATTTAATATAAGATTCAATTTATCTTATTAAATATATTATATATATAGAATCTAAAATTTTCTTTTTAGGTATTTGTATTCAATATAATTAATTTTATTATAATAATACTTATTTAAAATAAATCCTATCTTTAGTAACTTAAATCAATTCTATTCAAATAATTAATTTTATTAATATAGGTTATTATTATATAAAAAAACACACCTTAAAGAAAACTAACAAACAGAGAACAAAATAAAAATCACTAAAACCAAAACAAACCCCAAAAACAAAAACCAAACCGCCCCAAAAAAAATAACATAAAATACAAAAAAAAACACAAAACAAAACAAAACAAAACAAAACAAAACAAAACAAAACAAAACAAAATGGAGTGCCTGAAAAAGGATTACTATGATAGGGTAAATAATGTATAAAAATACCTCCATTACGTTAAATAGAGTCAAACCATTCCCTGAAATATCAAAAATTCCCGTGCACCATACACTAAAACGTAAAAATTAGAAAAGTAAGCTAATAAAGCTAATGGGTTCATACCCCATAAATAGAGTAAATACTCTCTCTTCTAATGCCCAACAACTCAACAAAAATCCTCTTATTAACAACGTTAACAAGAGGTATTTTAATCTCAATTTCCTCTAATTCATGATTTGGAGCATGAATGGGGTTAGAGATTAATTTACTATCATTTATTCCAATAATGATAGAAAAAAAAAATATCTACACCACAGAAGCCTCACTAAAATACTTTATTGTACAAGCAGGGGCTTCATCAATACTATTATTCATAGTAATAATAAGAGCAATAGAAGAAAGAATATTAATTAACTCGGACAACTTATATACACAAATATTAATAAACACACCCCTATTACTAAAAGGGGGGGTCGCCCCAATACATTGGTGATTCCCTGGAGTAATGGAGGGGTTAAACTGAAATAATTGCTTAATTCTAATAACTCTACAAAAATCCGCACCCCTATCCTTAATCTCATACCAAATTAACAATGATATATTCCTAGAAATAATCATTGTAACATCAGTAATAATTGGAGCTATCGGGGGATTAAATCAAACATCACTACGAAAAATCATAACATACTCATCAATTAACCACACAGGTTGAATAATATCGGCAATAATTACAGGAAATGATATATGAGTAACATATTTCACAATCTACTCAATACTAACATTAACAGTAGTGTCGATTGTAAAAACCACCAAATTATCTTTCGTTAACCAAATAGCAATAACAGAAAAGAAGAACAAACTAACAAAATTCCTTGTATTCACAAGAATTTTATCATTAGGAGGTTTGCCGCCATTCTTGGGATTTATACCAAAATGAATAGTCATTCAAGCTATAATAACCAACGAAATAAAAACAACAGCCACAATAATGGTTTTAATATCAGTAGTAACGTTATATTACTACATACGAATGACATACTCAAGTTTAATAATACTACACCTAGAAACAAAATGATTAATTGCCCAACCTATTAATAAAACACCTAAACACATTATTTTATTAACATCAATCTCAATTACGGGGTTAATAATATCAGAAATAATCATGAACTTAGATTAAAGGCTTTAAGTTAAACAAACTAATATCCTTCAAAGCTATAAATAAAGAAAATCTTTAAGCCTTAGTAGCAAAACTACCCCTATAGAATTGCATTCTATAATCACCTAATGAATATAAAGCTATAGTAGAAGGGAAAATCCCATAAATAGATTTACAATCTATCACCTAAAATCAGACATTCCACTAATAATTAAACGATGGTTATTCTCAACAAACCATAAAGATATTGGAACATTATACTTCATCTTCGGGGCATGATCCGGAATATTAGGAACATCATTAAGAATATTAATCCGAGCAGAACTTGGTCAACCAGGATCCTTAATTGGAGACGACCAAATTTACAATGTAATCGTAACCGCACATGCATTTATCATAATCTTTTTCATGGTTATACCAATTCTAATTGGGGGTTTTGGAAATTGATTAGTACCACTCATACTTGGGGCCCCTGATATAGCATTTCCACGAATGAATAACATAAGATTTTGACTACTCCCACCCTCACTTACACTCCTCCTAACCAGAAGTATAGTAGAAAGAGGAGCTGGAACAGGGTGAACAGTGTATCCCCCGTTAGCTAGAGGAATCGCCCATGCGGGAGCATCAGTAGATTTAACAATTTTCTCCTTACACCTAGCAGGTGTATCGTCAATTTTAGGAGCAGTAAACTTTATCTCAACAGCAATTAATATAAAACCATCAAGTATGAAATCTGAACAAATACCCCTATTTGTATGAGCAGTAATTATTACCGCCACCTTATTATTACTATCACTACCAGTACTAGCAGGGGCTATCACAATATTATTAACTGATCGAAATTTGAACACCTCCTTCTTTGACCCAGCGGGAGGTGGAGACCCAATTCTTTACCAACACTTATTTTGATTTTTCGGACATCCAGAAGTATATATTCTAATTCTCCCAGGATTTGGGATAATTTCCCACATCATTTCCCATGAAAGAGGAAAAAAAGAAGCTTTTGGAAACCTAGGAATAATCTTTGCCATACTAGCAATTGGGTTATTAGGATTTGTAGTATGAGCACATCATATATTTACAGTAGGAATAGATGTCGATACACGAGCATATTTTACATCAGCTACAATAATTATTGCAGTACCAACTGGAATTAAAATCTTCAGATGATTAGCAACAATCCAAGGATCAAAATTATCATATAGACCCACATGCTTATGATCAATAGGATTTGTTTTCCTATTTACAATAGGGGGGCTAACGGGGGTAGTCCTAGCAAATTCATCAATCGATATTGTACTACATGACACATATTATGTAGTAGCTCACTTCCACTACGTTCTATCAATAGGAGCCGTATTCGCTATCATAGCCGGATTTATCCACTGATACCCATTATTTACAGGACTAACAATAAATCCAAAATGATTGAAAACTCAATTCACAATTATATTCCTGGGAGTAAATATAACGTTCTTCCCGCAACACTTCCTAGGACTAGCTGGAATACCACGACGATATTCAGATTATCCAGATGCATACACTACATGAAATATTATCTCATCAATGGGGTCAACCATCTCATTTATTGGAGTGATAATGTTTATTTACATTTTATGAGAAAGAATAAGAACTAAACGACAAGTGTTAAGATCAACACATACAAGAAACTCAATTGAATGAATCCAAGATCTGCCCCCATCAGAACACAGATATTCAGAACTACCAACAATTATCAATTAATAAAATCTAATATGGCAGAGAAGTGCAGTGGATTTAAGCTCCACAAATAAAGTACTAAAAACTTTTATTAGAAAATGACAACATGATCATGCATGAATTTACAAGATAGAGCATCACCAATCATAGAACAACTAATCTTCTTCCATGATCATACCATAATAATCATCACAATAATTCTAGCAATAGTATTATACTTCATAGCATCAACAATTATTAACGAACTCGTAGACCGATATATACTAGAAGGTCAAACAATAGAACTAATATGAACAATTGTGCCAGCAGTAATTCTTCTATTCATCACCACTCCATCTTTACGATTATTATACCTTATAGACGAAATCCACAACCCAATTATAACAATTAAAACTATTGGACACCAATGATACTGAAGTTATGAATACTCAGACTTCGTCAACGTTGAATTCGACTCATATATAACACCATATGAGGGAGACAATAAAAGAATATTCCGACTACTAGAAACAGATAACCACGTAACTTTACCAATACACTCATTCATCCGAATTATCGTAACAGCTGCTGATGTACTTCACTCGTGAACAATCCCTAGATTGGGGATCAAAGCCGATGCAACACCAGGCCGATTAAATCAATCAAGATTTATAATCAACCGCCCTGGACTACTTTATGGTCAATGCTCAGAAATCTGCGGAGCAAACCACAGATTCATACCCATCGTAATTGAAAGAGTATCAACAGAGAATTTTATTGAATGAATTAAAAAACTAAGCGAATCAATAGGTGACTGAAAGCAAGTAATGGTCTCTTAAACCAAATAATAGTAAATTAGCAATTACTCCTATTGGGGGGATTAGTTAAAAATAACATTAGATCGTCAAACTAAAATAACCAAATAAATGGTATCCCCCTCATCCCACAAATAATACCCCTTAGATGATTAATTTTATTCATCTCGTTTTCAACAATTTTCGTATTATTCAACACAATAAACTACTTCTCATTTACCCAAACAAATAAAAAGATACAAAAAAAAATTAAATTAACAAAAAAAACAAACTGAAAATGATAAGAAACTTATTCTCAGTATTTGACCCATCAACAAACATATTTAACACATCAATAAATTGATTAAGAACTATATTAGGATTATTAATCATCCCCACAATAATATGAATAATTCCATCTCGAAACAACGCAGCATGAAATAAAACAATAAAAAAAATACACGAAGAGCTTAAAACACTCCTAGGAACAAAAAAAATCAACAACGGAAGAACACTTATATTCACGTCATTATTCTCAATAATCCTAATAAACAATACTTTAGGCTTATTCCCATACATCTTTACTAGAACCAGACACCTAACATTAACATTAACAATAGCCTTACCATTATGAACAAGATTTATAATATTCGGATGAATCAACAACACTAAACACATATTAACCCACCTTGTACCACAAGGAACACCACCGATCCTAATACCATTTATAGTGTGCATTGAAACAATCAGAAACATTATTCGCCCAGGAACATTAGCTATCCGATTAACAGCAAATATAATTGCAGGTCACCTATTAATAACACTACTAGGAGAAAATGGATCATCAATAGCATACTCAATAATCAGCATCCTAATTATTACACAGATTGCTCTACTAACATTAGAGACAGCAGTAGCAATCATTCAATCATATGTATTCGCAGTACTAAGAACATTATATTCTAGAGAAATCAATTAAAATGACAAACCACATAAATCACACATTCCACATAGTAAACCAAAGACCATGACCTCTTATTGGAGCAATGGGAGCCATAATCACATTAACTGGAACAATTAAATGATTCCACCAATATGAACAAACACTAATAAGAATTGGAATAATCACAATAATCATAACAACCATCCAATGATGACGAGATATTACACGAGAGGGCACATACCAAGGATTACATACAAGAAAAGTAACTAAAGGGTTACGATGAGGTATAATCCTATTCATTACATCAGAAGTATTCTTCTTCGTCTCCTTCTTTTGAGCATTTTTCCACAGAAGATTATCACCAACAAACGAACTCGGATCAATGTGACCACCAACTGGAATTCAAGTATTTAATCCCCTACAAATTCCACTTCTAAATACCGCAATCCTCCTATCATCAGGGGTAACTATCACTTGAGCACATCATAGAATCTTAGAAAACAATTATAACCAGGGGTTACAAGGACTATTTATAACTGTAATCCTAGGATTATATTTCACAGCACTACAAGCATACGAATATATAGAATCACCATTCACTATTGCCGACTCGGTTTATGGAGCCACGTTCTTTGTAGCAACAGGATTCCATGGTCTCCATGTAATCATTGGAACAACCTTCCTAATCACATGTTTAATACGACACCTAACACTTCATTTCTCATCAAACCACCATATAGGATTTGAAGCAGCCGCATGATATTGACATTTTGTAGATGTAGTATGACTATTCTTATATATCTCAATTTACTGATGAGGAAGATAACCAAATAAATTTATCTAATATAAAAAGTATACTTGACTTCCAATCAAGAAGTTCAAAAAATGAGATAAATAATAAAAATAGTAACAACAATAATAACAACAATCATAATACTATCAACAATTATCATAATAATTGCGACAGCAATATCAAAAAAAAACATTGAAGACCGAGAAAAAAGATCACCATTTGAGTGCGGGTTTGACCCCATGGGATCTGCACGACTCCCGTTTTCCTTACGATTTTTCCTAATCGCAATTATATTTCTAGTATTCGACGTAGAAATTGCACTCCTATTACCAATAACAATCGTGATAACAAGATCAAACATAATATCATGAGCCACAATCAGAACATTATTTATTGTAATCCTAATCATCGGGTTATATCACGAATGAAATCAAGGATCCTTAGAGTGAGCAGAATAAGGGATTGTAGTTAATAATAACATTTGGTTTGCAATCAAAAAGTACTAATATAGTCTATCTCAAAGTAAGAAGCGATTAACGCAATCAATTTCGACCTGATCTTAGATAAATTTTATCCTTACTTAAAATTAACTGAAACCAAATAGAGGTATATTACTGTTAATAATAAAAATGAATAACCAAATTCCAGTTAAAGAAATGAATAGATTAAGTGAAAGCTGCTAACTTATCACTATAGCGGTTAAAATCCGTTTACATTTCTATTTATATAGTTTAAAAAAAACATTACACTTTCACTGTAAAAATAAATAAATATTTTATAAATACTTAAAGATAAAAATATCTCAATAACATCTTCAATGTTATGCTCTAAATAAGCTATTCAAGTACATAAATATAAAAAAAACTAACAAATTAATCCAAACAACAATAAAAAATATATAAACCCTAAGACTACCATACTGCAACCATTGATTGCCCTTAGCCAAAAAAGAAAAAAACCAAAAAAGACCCTGACCACCAAAAAACTCTCTCCAACCGGAATCAAAAGACTTAATAATAACATATCCATAATTCAAAGGAAACAAAGAAACACCATAAACAAAAACATAAGGTATAAACCACATAGACCCAAAAAAAAAAGAAGACTTATATAAAAATATAGAAAAAAGAAACTCACCTAAATCAACCTTAGATAATTCATAACCTAACCAACCACCCAAAATTCTAACTAACAAAACTGAAGTCCTCAAATAAAAAGGCAAGCAAATAACAAAAGGGGTAGGAAAAATTAATCATCTCAACATTCTACCACCAAAAATAACAACAACAAGTAAACCCAACATACCAGTACATATTATTACCAGCATCCTCAAAAGAACAAAAAGAAGACAAATTAAAATCACCGAACAAAACATAATAAAATAAACGGAAAGAATAACAAACAGTTAAACCAGTAGACAAAAAAAACAATAGCAAACCAAAAAAATTAAAATAACCTAATAAAACCATCTCCAAAATAAGATCCCTAGAATAAAAACCAGCCAAAAACGGCATACCACACAAAGCAAAACTAGAAACAACCAAACAAGAAGAAGTAAAAGGCATAAAAAAAGAAACACCACCCATAAAACGAATATCTTGAGAATCACCCATAACATGAATAACCACCCCCGCACACATAAACAAAAGAGCCTTAAACAAAGCATGAGTTAACAGATGAAAAAAGGCCAATTCAGGAAAACCAAAAGAAACAATACCAACTATTAACCCCAATTGACTAAGAGTAGAGAGAGCAATAACCCTCCTCAAATCAAACTCAAAATTAGCCCCCAAACCAGATATAAACATAGTTAAACCCGAAACCAACAACAAAAATCTATTAAGAGAATCACCAAAAGAACATCTAAAACGAATAAGCAAATAAACACCAGCAGTAACTAAAGTAGAAGAATGAACTAAAGCAGAAACAGGAGTAGGAGCTGCCATAGCAGCTGGCAATCAAGAAGAAAAAGGAATCTGAGCTCTCCTAGTTATAGCAGCCAAAACAACAAGAAAGGAAATAAAATTCATTTCCATTCTACCCCTTATAAAAAACAAATAATACACATAATTCCAACTACCAAAATTAAACATCCAAGCAATAGATATTAAAAGAGCAACATCACCAACACGATTAGACAAAGCAGTCAACATACCAGCACCATAAGATTTAAAATTCTGATAATAAATAACCAAACAATAAGAAACTAACCCCAAACCATCTCAACCTAATAAAATTCTGATTAAATTAGGTCTTAAAATCAAAAACATCATAGAAACAACAAACAACAAAACCAAATAAATAAAACGATAAATATTCAAATCCCCATGTATATAATCATCTCTATAAAGAACAACTAAAGAAGAAATAAAAAAAACAAAACCCAAGAAAAATAAGGATATTCAATCAAAAAGAAGAGTCATAACCACAGAACTAGAATTCAAGGTAATAATATCCCACTCAATAAAATAAACTAAGTCCTTAACAACAAAAACAAAACCAACAAAAAAAGACAAAATACCAAAAAATAAAAGGAAAAAAAAACTAACAAAACAAATTGAAATAAAATTCACGACCCAAGGCAAAAAATGCATCATTGACACCACAAACCAATATTTTAATTAAACTACTTAAATTTTTATAACCAAAAAGAAACGACATCTCTAAACAAAATAAACAAATTTAATGGAAACCAGTGCAAAAAAACCAATAAAAATTCACGAACATAAAACATTGAACATGAATAAATACCCGAATAAAAACTACCATGCTGACTATAAGAATATATATATAAAGTATAAGCAGCACCAAAAAAAGACAAACCCCCCAACATCAATATAGTCAACCAAGACCAAGAAATCAAACTTCTAAATAAAACAACCTCACCTAACAAATTCAAAGAAGGAGGAGCTGCTATATTACAAGATCTCAATAAAAACCACCATATAGACATTCTGGGTATCAAACACATTAAACCCCTATTAACCAATAAACTACGACTACCCGTCCGCTCATAAACAATATTAACAAGACAAAACAAACCAGAAGAACATAAACCATGAGCAATCATCAAAACATAAGAACCACAAAACCCCCAATAATTGACAGTCATAATACCACAAACAACAATACCCATATGAGCAACAGAAGAATAAGCAACTAATGACTTCAAATCAGTCTGACGCAAACAAACCAATCTAACCAAAAACCCACCTAACAAACTAATAGAAATCCAGAAAAAATTCAAATTAAAAGAAAAATTAACTAAAAAAACCATAACACGAATTAAACCATAACCACCCAACTTCAACAAAACACCAGCCAAAATCATTGAACCAGAAATAGGTGCTTCAACATGAGCCTTAGGTAACCACAAATGAACTAAAAATAAAGGAATCCTAACCAAAAAAGCAAAGACTATGCAAAAATAAAAAAAAACTCTCGACAAACAAGGATCAAACAAAAAAAAAAAACACAGCAAACCAGAAGAATTATAAATCCCAATAACACCAATCAACAAAGGCAAGGAAGCAAATAAAGTATATAAAATCAAATAAATACCAGCCTGAAGACGCTCAGGCTGATAACCCCAACCCAAAATTAAAAACAAAGTAGGAACAAGTCTACCCTCAAAAAACAAGTAAAAAGAAAACAAATCAACACTACCAAACGAACAAAATAATATAATCATCAAAAACAAAATCATAAACAAAAAAAATTCAGAAAAATAAGAAGAACGAAAAACTGACTCTCTAGCTAACAACATCAATGAACAAATCCAAAATCTAAGAAAAATTAAACCATAAGAAATATAATCACAACCTAAAAAATAACTAAGATTACCCCAACAAAAAAAATAAGGAAAAACAAAAAAAAAAGACAAACACAAGAAAAACAAGAAAGAATTAATCAATCACCAAAAATTTAAAAAACACAAAGGGATCAAAAAAATTAAAGAAAATAAAAACCTTAACATTGAAGCATCCCAAAAGAACGATAATAATCATTCCCATATCTACGAATTATTGAAACAAGAATAGATAAACCCAAAGAACCCTCACAAACAGAAAAAACTAAAAAAACAATAACAAAATAAAACTCATAATTAAAACCACATAAATAATAATACATCAAAACAAACAAAGACAAAACCATAAACTCTAAACTCAATAAAGTAATCAACAAATGCTTACGATCCATACAAAAAACCCACAAACCACAAAGAAAAAAGGTAGAAAAATAAAAAAATATTAACATTAAAAAGTCTTAATAATTTAATAAAAATATTGGTCTTGTAAATCAAAAATGAGAAAAACCTCTTAAGACTTCAGAGAAAAGAAAACCCTATCATTAATTCCCAAAACTAACATTTTTATTAAACTACACTCTGATATTATAAAAACAATAGTAATCTCAAGAACATCAATAAGAATAATATTCACACAAATAAAACACCCTATAGCCATAGGAATAATCACAATAATACAAACCATCTTAACATGCACAATTAGAGGAATAATAAACCAAAAATTCTGATTCCCATATATTTTATTCCTAGTATTCCTAGGAGGAATACTAGTACTATTCATCTACATAACAAGACTAGCATCAAATGAAATAATATTTTTATCAATAAAACTATCAGCAGCAACAGCAATCATGACAGCAATAATATTCATAATAAGAATAGAGGAATCATACACATGAACATATGAACATAAATTAAGAGCAAACGAAAAAACAAACTTAATATTAGAAAAATTCTATAACCTACCTACAGGATCAACAACACTTATATTAGCCCTATATCTACTATTAACACTAATTGTAGTTGCAAAAATCACAAATATTTCAGAAGGACCATTACGAAAATCAAAATAATGAATAAACCCATACGAAAAAACCACCCACTAATCAAAATTATAAACAACGCACTAGTAGATCTACCCACCCCATCAAATATTAGAACATGATGAAACTTTGGATCCTTATTAGGATTATGTTTAGGTATACAAATCATCACAGGACTATTCCTAGCTATACACTACTGCCCCAACACTGAATCAGCATTCTCAAGAGTAGTACACATTTGCCGAGATGTAAATTATGGGTGATTACTACGAACACTACACGCTAACGGAGGATCAATATTCTTCATTTGCATATACATACACATTGGACGAAATATATACTACGGATCATACAACTTCACAGAAACATGAAATATTGGAGTAGTAATCTTCTTCACTACTATAGGAACAGCTTTTATAGGATATGTACTACCATGGGGGCAAATATCATTCTGAGGGGCAACAGTAATCACTAATTTACTATCAGCAATCCCATATGTAGGAACAGAACTAGTACAATGAGTTTGAGGGGGATTCGCCGTAGACAACGCCACTTTAAATCGATTCTTCACATTACACTTCCTAATACCATTTATAATTCTAGCAATAGTAATTATTCACTTAACATTCCTACACCAAACAGGATCAAACAACCCAACAGGAATAAATAGAAATACCGACAAAATCCCATTCCACCCATACTTCACTATCAAAGACACAGTAGGATTCATTTTATTAATTATAATATTATCAATATTATCACTAAAAGAACCTTACCTTCTTGGAGATCCAGACAACTTTATCCCTGCAAACCCACTAGTAACACCAATTCATATTCAACCCGAATGATATTTCCTATTTGCATACGCAATCTTACGATCAATTCCTAATAAATTAGGAGGAGTAATTGCTCTATTTATATCAATCGCAATCTTATTAATCCTACCCCTACAAAAAACCAAATTCCGAGGAACACAGTTCTACCCAATCAACCAAATTATATTCTGGCTAATAACAAACACTGTAATCCTATTAACATGAATTGGAGCCCGACCAGTTGAAGAACCATATATTATAACAGGACAAATACTAACAGTAATATACTTCTCATACTACATCACGAACCCAATAATAACAAAAATGTGAGACAAGACAACAAAATAGTCGGAAAGCTTTATGATAAGCAAATACCTTGAAAGTAAGAGAAAGGAGTTTAAATCCCCTACCGACTTAAAACATACTCAAATTAATACACTAAAACAAAGAGTAAAAAAATAACCTAACACCCAAAACAAAAATTAAATAATTCAAAGAAACAGGCAAAAAACTCCTCCAAGATATATACATCAACCTATCATAACGAAAACGAGGCAAAGTACCACGAACCCAAACAAATAAAAAAGAAACAAAAGAAACCCTTAAAAAGAAAAAAAAAGAATACAAATCACAACCCAAAAACATAACACAAAACAAAACACTCATAAACAAAATTCTAGCATACTCAGCCAAAAAAATTAAAGCAAACCCTCCAGATCTATACTCAACATTAAAACCAGAAACCAACTCAGACTCACCCTCAGCAAAATCAAAAGGAGTTCGATTAGTCTCCGCCAAACAAGAAACAAATCAAACTAAAACCAAAGGCAAAGAAAAAAAAACTAACCAAACATAAAACTGAAAATAAAAAAAAGAAACCAAATTATAACCACAAACCAAAAAAACAAAAGACAATAAAATCAAAGCAAGTCTAACCTCATAAGAAATAGATTGAGCAACTGCACGCATACACCCCAACAAAGAATAATTAGAATTAGAAGACCAACCAGCAACCATAAGAGAATAAACACCAAGTCTAGTACAACACAAAAAAAACAATAAACCTAAATCAAAAGAAAAAAAACCACCAAAATAAGGAATAACCAACCAAATAATTAAAGAAAGAAACAAACCAAACACAGGAGCAAAATAATAAGGCAAATAATTAGAAACATAAGGAAAACACTGCTCCCTAACAAACAACTTAACCACATCTCTAAAAGGTTGAAGCAAACCTAAAAACCCCACCCTATTAGGACCCTTACGAATATGAATATAACCTAAAACCCTACGCTCAAGTAAAGTAAGAAAAGCTACACCAACCATAACAAAAATAGACAATAAAAAAAAAACAACAAACAAAAATAAAAAGTCATTAAACACTACTACATATAAAATAAATTTATATTAGAAGATTCTAAATCCACTGCACTTCTCTGCCAAAATAGTAATTAATAATAATCAAACAACATAAAATTATTTATTGAAAGTGGTCCTTTCGTACTAACTCACAAAACAAATTATAGATAGAAACCAACCTGGCTCACGCCGGTCTGAACTCAGATCATGTAGGATTTTAAAGGTCGAACAGACCTAATCAATTAAAGCTTCTACACCAAAAATTCACCCTAATCCAACATCGAGGTCGCAAACCCCCCTGTCAATAAGAACTTTCAAGAAAGATTACGCTGTTATCCCTAAGGTAATTTAATCTTAAAATCAATAATAAAGGATCAAAAAAAATATAAATAAATAAACAAAAAAAAGAAGAGTTAAACAAATCTCCTAGCCGCCCCAGCAAAATAAACAAAACAATATTATAAAAACCAACAAAAAAATCATCACAAATATAAAACTCTATAGGGTCTTCTCGTCCCATAAAAAAATTTAGGTATTCTTACCTAAAACCAAAATTCAATACATCAAAAAGAGACAGATTATATCTCGTCAAACCATTCATTCCAGCCCACAATTAAAAGACTAATGATTATGCTACCTTTGCACGGTCAAAATACCGCGGCCCTTCAAAAAAATCAGCGGGCAGGCCATACCTCAAAAAAACACAAGAGAAGTTGTTTTTGATAAACAGGCGGATATAAAAATTGCCGAATTCCTTTTAAAGAAATAAAAAATAAAACACAAAATAAAAAAGAATATACTAATCCTACCATTATTACAAATAAAAAACAATTAAAAAATAAACCCCAGTAAAAAATTAAACAAAACATAAAGAAAAAATAACTAAAAATAAAATTTGAACATACTTAAAAAGATAGTTAACATAAAACCCACCAAAATAAACAAAACAAAACAAATTATAAAAATATGAAACGAAGCTAAACCCCCGAAACATTTGCAAAAAATAAAAATAACCTAAGAAAAAGAAACTTTAAATAAATTACATGAATTAAATTCATTTCCCAAGGAACCAGATACCATCAAATACGAATAGCATATCACCACCAATAAAATATTATTAATGCTTATAAAACAGCAACTAAAATAAATAATTAACTCACTTGAAATCGGGAAATAGAAAATAAATAATAAAATTTAATAAGCCCTGATACACAAGGTACAACAAACAAAATAAACTTTCAAAAAACAAAATAAATAAACCTATACAGTACAAAGTAAACTATAATTAAAAAAATCAAACCAAAAAAATATACAATGACAATAAAATACTTCCATTAAAACAAAATAAAAACCATTAAAAACAATAAACTACATATCAAATCAGACCACACTGAATCGCACAGCAAACTCTCCAATGTAAATGAAAATACCTCCTAGGTATATAATCTGTATCATTCCAGCTACACCTTCCGGTACAACCACTCTGTTACGACTTATCTCGCCTCTTAAACAACGAGAGCGACGGGCGATGTGTACATACTTTAGAACCAAAATCACAAAAACAATCTTCAAATAATTACAATCAAATCCAATTTCATGAAAGAAATTTCAACAAACAATCCAAAATTAATAACAATGTAATCCACCACCAACTTAAATAAAAGCTGCACCTTGACCTGAAATAAACCAAAATAAAGGAAAGAAAAAATTATAACCCTAAAAAGATTCTCATTATAACGGCGGTATACAAACAAAAAAAATAAGCAAGGTCCAACGCGGATTATCGATAATAGGGCAGATTCCTCTGAACGGAATAAAATACCGCCAAATTCTTTAAGTTTCAAGAACATAACTAATACTACTCAGGCCACAAAATTAACATCAAAAATAATAGGGTATCTAATCCTAGTCTAAAAAAAGATTTCATAGCCTACAAAACAACAAGGGGGAAAAACAAGAAATTGAAATTTCACCAAAAATCAAAAGAAATTAAACCCAAAAATTAAATAAAACTATCAACCAAAAAATATTTGCTTGAGCTCCATGTATAACCGCGGCTGCTGGCACAAATTTAACCAACTCTAAAAAATATAACTAAATCTGAGTCACCTCAATATATAAAAATAAATAATGCGAATAAAAAAACAAACAACATTAAGAAAAAACAAATCACGCAAAAACTTACATATAAAAAAAATTAAGAACAAACATAAAAGCAAGAATAAAACTACTCTCTATAAACAACAACAACAAGAAAGGTACGACAAAAAAAAGTACAAACAACAAAAACCAAGTAACAAGCAAGAGTACCCCCCACCCACAAACCAACCAAAAAATCTTTTTCTTGCCCAACTCTAATAGATCAAAACTTTTCAAAGACCAACCATGAAAATAAAACTACTCTATAAACAACAACAACAAGAAAGGTACGACAAAAAAAAGTACAAACAACAAAAACCAAGTAACAAGCAAGAGTACTCCCTTTTTTAGATCTCATTTTTTTTAGATTTACAAAATGAGATCTAAAAACTATATAAATGTTTATCTTAATAGAATTAATACATCAATAAGATAAATAATTTAAAATAAGTAATTATTTAATATGACTTATATTTAATATAAGATTCAATTTATCTTATTAAATATATTATATATATAGAATCTAAAATTTTCTTTTTAGGTATTTGTATTCAATATAATTAATTTTATTATAATAATACTTATTTAAAATAAATCCTATCTTTAGTAACTTAAATCAATTCTATTCAAATAATTAATTTTATTAATATAGGTTATTATTATATAAAAAAACACACCTTAAAGAAAACTAACAAACAGAGAACAAAATAAAAATCACTAAAACCAAAACAAACCCCAAAAACAAAAACCAAACCGCCCCAAAAAAAATAACATAAAATACAAAAAAAAAACACAAAACAAAACAAAACAAAACAAAACAAAACAAAACAAAACAAAACAAAATGGAGTGCCTGAAAAAGGATTACTATGATAGGGTAAATAATGTATAAAAATACCTCCATTACGTTAAATAGAGTCAAACCATTCCCTGAAATATCAAAAATTCCCGTGCACCATACACTAAAACGTAAAAATTAGAAAAGTAAGCTAATAAAGCTAATGGGTTCATACCCCATAAATAGAGTAAATACTCTCTCTTCTAATGCCCAACAACTCAACAAAAATCCTCTTATTAACAACGTTAACAAGAGGTATTTTAATCTCAATTTCCTCTAATTCATGATTTGGAGCATGAATGGGGTTAGAGATTAATTTACTATCATTTATTCCAATAATGATAGAAAAAAAAAATATCTACACCACAGAAGCCTCACTAAAATACTTTATTGTACAAGCAGGGGCTTCATCAATACTATTATTCATAGTAATAATAAGAGCAATAGAAGAAAGAATATTAATTAACTCGGACAACTTATATACACAAATATTAATAAACACACCCCTATTACTAAAAGGGGGGGTCGCCCCAATACATTGGTGATTCCCTGGAGTAATGGAGGGGTTAAACTGAAATAATTGCTTAATTCTAATAACTCTACAAAAATCCGCACCCCTATCCTTAATCTCATACCAAATTAACAATGATATATTCCTAGAAATAATCATTGTAACATCAGTAATAATTGGAGCTATCGGGGGATTAAATCAAACATCACTACGAAAAATCATAACATACTCATCAATTAACCACACAGGTTGAATAATATCGGCAATAATTACAGGAAATGATATATGAGTAACATATTTCACAATCTACTCAATACTAACATTAACAGTAGTGTCGATTGTAAAAACCACCAAATTATCTTTCGTTAACCAAATAGCAATAACAGAAAAGAAGAACAAACTAACAAAATTCCTTGTATTCACAAGAATTTTATCATTAGGAGGTTTGCCGCCATTCTTGGGATTTATACCAAAATGAATAGTCATTCAAGCTATAATAACCAACGAAATAAAAACAACAGCCACAATAATGGTTTTAATATCAGTAGTAACGTTATATTACTACATACGAATGACATACTCAAGTTTAATAATACTACACCTAGAAACAAAATGATTAATTGCCCAACCTATTAATAAAACACCTAAACACATTATTTTATTAACATCAATCTCAATTACGGGGTTAATAATATCAGAAATAATCATGAACTTAGATTAAAGGCTTTAAGTTAAACAAACTAATATCCTTCAAAGCTATAAATAAAGAAAATCTTTAAGCCTTAGTAGCAAAACTACCCCTATAGAATTGCATTCTATAATCACCTAATGAATATAAAGCTATAGTAGAAGGGAAAATCCCATAAATAGATTTACAATCTATCACCTAAAATCAGACATTCCACTAATAATTAAACGATGGTTATTCTCAACAAACCATAAAGATATTGGAACATTATACTTCATCTTCGGGGCATGATCCGGAATATTAGGAACATCATTAAGAATATTAATCCGAGCAGAACTTGGTCAACCAGGATCCTTAATTGGAGACGACCAAATTTACAATGTAATCGTAACCGCACATGCATTTATCATAATCTTTTTCATGGTTATACCAATTCTAATTGGGGGTTTTGGAAATTGATTAGTACCACTCATACTTGGGGCCCCTGATATAGCATTTCCACGAATGAATAACATAAGATTTTGACTACTCCCACCCTCACTTACACTCCTCCTAACCAGAAGTATAGTAGAAAGAGGAGCTGGAACAGGGTGAACAGTGTATCCCCCGTTAGCTAGAGGAATCGCCCATGCGGGAGCATCAGTAGATTTAACAATTTTCTCCTTACACCTAGCAGGTGTATCGTCAATTTTAGGAGCAGTAAACTTTATCTCAACAGCAATTAATATAAAACCATCAAGTATGAAATCTGAACAAATACCCCTATTTGTATGAGCAGTAATTATTACCGCCACCTTATTATTACTATCACTACCAGTACTAGCAGGGGCTATCACAATATTATTAACTGATCGAAATTTGAACACCTCCTTCTTTGACCCAGCGGGAGGTGGAGACCCAATTCTTTACCAACACTTATTTTGATTTTTCGGACATCCAGAAGTATATATTCTAATTCTCCCAGGATTTGGGATAATTTCCCACATCATTTCCCATGAAAGAGGAAAAAAAGAAGCTTTTGGAAACCTAGGAATAATCTTTGCCATACTAGCAATTGGGTTATTAGGATTTGTAGTATGAGCACATCATATATTTACAGTAGGAATAGATGTCGATACACGAGCATATTTTACATCAGCTACAATAATTATTGCAGTACCAACTGGAATTAAAATCTTCAGATGATTAGCAACAATCCAAGGATCAAAATTATCATATAGACCCACATGCTTATGATCAATAGGATTTGTTTTCCTATTTACAATAGGGGGGCTAACGGGGGTAGTCCTAGCAAATTCATCAATCGATATTGTACTACATGACACATATTATGTAGTAGCTCACTTCCACTACGTTCTATCAATAGGAGCCGTATTCGCTATCATAGCCGGATTTATCCACTGATACCCATTATTTACAGGACTAACAATAAATCCAAAATGATTGAAAACTCAATTCACAATTATATTCCTGGGAGTAAATATAACGTTCTTCCCGCAACACTTCCTAGGACTAGCTGGAATACCACGACGATATTCAGATTATCCAGATGCATACACTACATGAAATATTATCTCATCAATGGGGTCAACCATCTCATTTATTGGAGTGATAATGTTTATTTACATTTTATGAGAAAGAATAAGAACTAAACGACAAGTGTTAAGATCAACACATACAAGAAACTCAATTGAATGAATCCAAGATCTGCCCCCATCAGAACACAGATATTCAGAACTACCAACAATTATCAATTAATAAAATCTAATATGGCAGAGAAGTGCAGTGGATTTAAGCTCCACAAATAAAGTACTAAAAACTTTTATTAGAAAATGACAACATGATCATGCATGAATTTACAAGATAGAGCATCACCAATCATAGAACAACTAATCTTCTTCCATGATCATACCATAATAATCATCACAATAATTCTAGCAATAGTATTATACTTCATAGCATCAACAATTATTAACGAACTCGTAGACCGATATATACTAGAAGGTCAAACAATAGAACTAATATGAACAATTGTGCCAGCAGTAATTCTTCTATTCATCACCACTCCATCTTTACGATTATTATACCTTATAGACGAAATCCACAACCCAATTATAACAATTAAAACTATTGGACACCAATGATACTGAAGTTATGAATACTCAGACTTCGTCAACGTTGAATTCGACTCATATATAACACCATATGAGGGAGACAATAAAAGAATATTCCGACTACTAGAAACAGATAACCACGTAACTTTACCAATACACTCATTCATCCGAATTATCGTAACAGCTGCTGATGTACTTCACTCGTGAACAATCCCTAGATTGGGGATCAAAGCCGATGCAACACCAGGCCGATTAAATCAATCAAGATTTATAATCAACCGCCCTGGACTACTTTATGGTCAATGCTCAGAAATCTGCGGAGCAAACCACAGATTCATACCCATCGTAATTGAAAGAGTATCAACAGAGAATTTTATTGAATGAATTAAAAAACTAAGCGAATCAATAGGTGACTGAAAGCAAGTAATGGTCTCTTAAACCAAATAATAGTAAATTAGCAATTACTCCTATTGGGGGGATTAGTTAAAAATAACATTAGATCGTCAAACTAAAATAACCAAATAAATGGTATCCCCCTCATCCCACAAATAATACCCCTTAGATGATTAATTTTATTCATCTCGTTTTCAACAATTTTCGTATTATTCAACACAATAAACTACTTCTCATTTACCCAAACAAATAAAAAGATACAAAAAAAAATTAAATTAACAAAAAAAACAAACTGAAAATGATAAGAAACTTATTCTCAGTATTTGACCCATCAACAAACATATTTAACACATCAATAAATTGATTAAGAACTATATTAGGATTATTAATCATCCCCACAATAATATGAATAATTCCATCTCGAAACAACGCAGCATGAAATAAAACAATAAAAAAAATACACGAAGAGCTTAAAACACTCCTAGGAACAAAAAAAATCAACAACGGAAGAACACTTATATTCACGTCATTATTCTCAATAATCCTAATAAACAATACTTTAGGCTTATTCCCATACATCTTTACTAGAACCAGACACCTAACATTAACATTAACAATAGCCTTACCATTATGAACAAGATTTATAATATTCGGATGAATCAAACACTAAACACATATTAACCCACCTTGTACCACAAGGAACACCACCGATCCTAATACCATTTATAGTGTGCATTGAAACAATCAGAAACATTATTCGCCCAGGAACATTAGCTATCCGATTAACAGCAAATATAATTGCAGGTCACCTATTAATAACACTACTAGGAGAAAATGGATCATCAATAGCATACTCAATAATCAGCATCCTAATTATTACACAGATTGCTCTACTAACATTAGAGACAGCAGTAGCAATCATTCAATCATATGTATTCGCAGTACTAAGAACATTATATTCTAGAGAAATCAATTAAAATGACAAACCACATAAATCACACATTCCACATAGTAAACCAAAGACCATGACCTCTTATTGGAGCAATGGGAGCCATAATCACATTAACTGGAACAATTAAATGATTCCACCAATATGAACAAACACTAATAAGAATTGGAATAATCACAATAATCATAACAACCATCCAATGATGACGAGATATTACACGAGAGGGCACATACCAAGGATTACATACAAGAAAAGTAACTAAAGGGTTACGATGAGGTATAATCCTATTCATTACATCAGAAGTATTCTTCTTCGTCTCCTTCTTTTGAGCATTTTTCCACAGAAGATTATCACCAACAAACGAACTCGGATCAATGTGACCACCAACTGGAATTCAAGTATTTAATCCCCTACAAATTCCACTTCTAAATACCGCAATCCTCCTATCATCAGGGGTAACTATCACTTGAGCACATCATAGAATCTTAGAAAACAATTATAACCAGGGGTTACAAGGACTATTTATAACTGTAATCCTAGGATTATATTTCACAGCACTACAAGCATACGAATATATAGAATCACCATTCACTATTGCCGACTCGGTTTATGGAGCCACGTTCTTTGTAGCAACAGGATTCCATGGTCTCCATGTAATCATTGGAACAACCTTCCTAATCACATGTTTAATACGACACCTAACACTTCATTTCTCATCAAACCACCATATAGGATTTGAAGCAGCCGCATGATATTGACATTTTGTAGATGTAGTATGACTATTCTTATATATCTCAATTTACTGATGAGGAAGATAACCAAATAAATTTATCTAATATAAAAAGTATACTTGACTTCCAATCAAGAAGTTCAAAAAATGAGATAAATAATAAAAATAGTAACAACAATAATAACAACAATCATAATACTATCAACAATTATCATAATAATTGCGACAGCAATATCAAAAAAAAACATTGAAGACCGAGAAAAAAGATCACCATTTGAGTGCGGGTTTGACCCCATGGGATCTGCACGACTCCCGTTTTCCTTACGATTTTTCCTAATCGCAATTATATTTCTAGTATTCGACGTAGAAATTGCACTCCTATTACCAATAACAATCGTGATAACAAGATCAAACATAATATCATGAGCCACAATCAGAACATTATTTATTGTAATCCTAATCATCGGGTTATATCACGAATGAAATCAAGGATCCTTAGAGTGAGCAGAATAAGGGATTGTAGTTAATAATAACATTTGGTTTGCAATCAAAAAGTACTAATATAGTCTATCTCAAAGTAAGAAGCGATTAACGCAATCAATTTCGACCTGATCTTAGATAAATTTTATCCTTACTTAAAATTAACTGAAACCAAATAGAGGTATATTACTGTTAATAATAAAAATGAATAACCAAATTCCAGTTAAAGAAATGAATAGATTAAGTGAAAGCTGCTAACTTATCACTATAGCGGTTAAAATCCGTTTACATTTCTATTTATATAGTTTAAAAAAAACATTACACTTTCACTGTAAAAATAAATAAATATTTTATAAATACTTAAAGATAAAAATATCTCAATAACATCTTCAATGTTATGCTCTAAATAAGCTATTCAAGTACATAAATATAAAAAAAACTAACAAATTAATCCAAACAACAATAAAAAATATATAAACCCTAAGACTACCATACTGCAACCATTGATTGCCCTTAGCCAAAAAAGAAAAAAACCAAAAAAGACCCTGACCACCAAAAAACTCTCTCCAACCGGAATCAAAAGACTTAATAATAACATATCCATAATTCAAAGGAAACAAAGAAACACCATAAACAAAAACATAAGGTATAAACCACATAGACCCAAAAAAAAAAGAAGACTTATATAAAAATATAGAAAAAAGAAACTCACCTAAATCAACCTTAGATAATTCATAACCTAACCAACCACCCAAAATTCTAACTAACAAAACTGAAGTCCTCAAATAAAAAGGCAAGCAAATAACAAAAGGGGTAGGAAAAATTAATCATCTCAACATTCTACCACCAAAAATAACAACAACAAGTAAACCCAACATACCAGTACATATATTATTACCAGCATCCTCAAAAGAACAAAAAGAAGACAAATTAAAATCACCGAACAAAACATAATAAAATAAACGGAAAGAATAACAAACAGTTAAACCAGTAGACAAAAAAAACAATAGCAAACCAAAAAAATTAAAATAACCTAATAAAACCATCTCCAAAATAAGATCCCTAGAATAAAAACCAGCCAAAAACGGCATACCACACAAAGCAAAACTAGAAACAACCAAACAAGAAGAAGTAAAAGGCATAAAAAAAGAAACACCACCCATAAAACGAATATCTTGAGAATCACCCATAACATGAATAACCACCCCCGCACACATAAACAAAAGAGCCTTAAACAAAGCATGAGTTAACAGATGAAAAAAGGCCAATTCAGGAAAACCAAAAGAAACAATACCAACTATTAACCCCAATTGACTAAGAGTAGAGAGAGCAATAACCCTCCTCAAATCAAACTCAAAATTAGCCCCCAAACCAGATATAAACATAGTTAAACCCGAAACCAACAACAAAAATCTATTAAGAGAATCACCAAAAGAACATCTAAAACGAATAAGCAAATAAACACCAGCAGTAACTAAAGTAGAAGAATGAACTAAAGCAGAAACAGGAGTAGGAGCTGCCATAGCAGCTGGCAATCAAGAAGAAAAAGGAATCTGAGCTCTCCTAGTTATAGCAGCCAAAACAACAAGAAAGGAAATAAAATTCATTTCCATTCTACCCCTTATAAAAAACAAATAATACACATAATTCCAACTACCAAAATTAAACATCCAAGCAATAGATATTAAAAGAGCAACATCACCAACACGATTAGACAAAGCAGTCAACATACCAGCACCATAAGATTTAAAATTCTGATAATAAATAACCAAACAATAAGAAACTAACCCCAAACCATCTCAACCTAATAAAATTCTGATTAAATTAGGTCTTAAAATCAAAAACATCATAGAAACAACAAACAACAAAACCAAATAAATAAAACGATAAATATTCAAATCCCCATGTATATAATCATCTCTATAAAGAACAACTAAAGAAGAAATAAAAAAAACAAAACCCAAGAAAAATAAGGATATTCAATCAAAAAGAAGAGTCATAACCACAGAACTAGAATTCAAGGTAATAATATCCCACTCAATAAAATAAACTAAGTCCTTAACAACAAAAACAAAACCAACAAAAAAAGACAAAATACCAAAAAATAAAAGGAAAAAAAAACTAACAAAACAAATTGAAATAAAATTCACGACCCAAGGCAAAAAATGCATCATTGACACCACAAACCAATATTTTAATTAAACTACTTAAATTTTTATAACCAAAAAGAAACGACATCTCTAAACAAAATAAACAAATTTAATGGAAACCAGTGCAAAAAAACCAATAAAAATTCACGAACATAAAACATTGAACATGAATAAATACCCGAATAAAAACTACCATGCTGACTATAAGAATATATATATAAAGTATAAGCAGCACCAAAAAAAGACAAACCCCCCAACATCAATATAGTCAACCAAGACCAAGAAATCAAACTTCTAAATAAAACAACCTCACCTAACAAATTCAAAGAAGGAGGAGCTGCTATATTACAAGATCTCAATAAAAACCACCATATAGACATTCTGGGTATCAAACACATTAAACCCCTATTAACCAATAAACTACGACTACCCGTCCGCTCATAAACAATATTAACAAGACAAAACAAACCAGAAGAACATAAACCATGAGCAATCATCAAAACATAAGAACCACAAAACCCCCAATAATTGACAGTCATAATACCACAAACAACAATACCCATATGAGCAACAGAAGAATAAGCAACTAATGACTTCAAATCAGTCTGACGCAAACAAACCAATCTAACCAAAAACCCACCTAACAAACTAATAGAAATCCAGAAAAAATTCAAATTAAAAGAAAAATTAACTAAAAAAACCATAACACGAATTAAACCATAACCACCCAACTTCAACAAAACACCAGCCAAAATCATTGAACCAGAAATAGGTGCTTCAACATGAGCCTTAGGTAACCACAAATGAACTAAAAATAAAGGAATCCTAACCAAAAAAGCAAAGACTATGCAAAAATAAAAAAAAACTCTCGACAAACAAGGATCAAACAAAAAAAAAAAACACAGCAAACCAGAAGAATTATAAATCCCAATAACACCAATCAACAAAGGCAAGGAAGCAAATAAAGTATATAAAATCAAATAAATACCAGCCTGAAGACGCTCAGGCTGATAACCCCAACCCAAAATTAAAAACAAAGTAGGAACAAGTCTACCCTCAAAAAACAAGTAAAAAGAAAACAAATCAACACTACCAAACGAACAAAATAATATAATCATCAAAAACAAAATCATAAACAAAAAAAATTCAGAAAAATAAGAAGAACGAAAAACTGACTCTCTAGCTAACAACATCAATGAACAAATCCAAAATCTAAGAAAAATTAAACCATAAGAAATATAATCACAACCTAAAAAATAACTAAGATTACCCCAACAAAAAAAATAAGGAAAAACAAAAAAAAAAGACAAACACAAGAAAAACAAGAAAGAATTAATCAATCACCAAAAATTTAAAAAACACAAAGGGATCAAAAAAATTAAAGAAAATAAAAACCTTAACATTGAAGCATCCCAAAAGAACGATAATAATCATTCCCATATCTACGAATTATTGAAACAAGAATAGATAAACCCAAAGAACCCTCACAAACAGAAAAAACTAAAAAAACAATAACAAAATAAAACTCATAATTAAAACCACATAAATAATAATACATCAAAACAAACAAAGACAAAACCATAAACTCTAAACTCAATAAAGTAATCAACAAATGCTTACGATCCATACAAAAAACCCACAAACCACAAAGAAAAAAGGTAGAAAAATAAAAAAATATTAACATTAAAAAGTCTTAATAATTTAATAAAAATATTGGTCTTGTAAATCAAAAATGAGAAAAACCTCTTAAGACTTCAGAGAAAAGAAAACCCTATCATTAATTCCCAAAACTAACATTTTTATTAAACTACACTCTGATATTATAAAAACAATAGTAATCTCAAGAACATCAATAAGAATAATATTCACACAAATAAAACACCCTATAGCCATAGGAATAATCACAATAATACAAACCATCTTAACATGCACAATTAGAGGAATAATAAACCAAAAATTCTGATTCCCATATATTTTATTCCTAGTATTCCTAGGAGGAATACTAGTACTATTCATCTACATAACAAGACTAGCATCAAATGAAATAATATTTTTATCAATAAAACTATCAGCAGCAACAGCAATCATGACAGCAATAATATTCATAATAAGAATAGAGGAATCATACACATGAACATATGAACATAAATTAAGAGCAAACGAAAAAACAAACTTAATATTAGAAAAATTCTATAACCTACCTACAGGATCAACAACACTTATATTAGCCCTATATCTACTATTAACACTAATTGTAGTTGCAAAAATCACAAATATTTCAGAAGGACCATTACGAAAATCAAAATAATGAATAAACCCATACGAAAAAACCACCCACTAATCAAAATTATAAACAACGCACTAGTAGATCTACCCACCCCATCAAATATTAGAACATGATGAAACTTTGGATCCTTATTAGGATTATGTTTAGGTATACAAATCATCACAGGACTATTCCTAGCTATACACTACTGCCCCAACACTGAATCAGCATTCTCAAGAGTAGTACACATTTGCCGAGATGTAAATTATGGGTGATTACTACGAACACTACACGCTAACGGAGGATCAATATTCTTCATTTGCATATACATACACATTGGACGAAATATATACTACGGATCATACAACTTCACAGAAACATGAAATATTGGAGTAGTAATCTTCTTCACTACTATAGGAACAGCTTTTATAGGATATGTACTACCATGGGGGCAAATATCATTCTGAGGGGCAACAGTAATCACTAATTTACTATCAGCAATCCCATATGTAGGAACAGAACTAGTACAATGAGTTTGAGGGGGATTCGCCGTAGACAACGCCACTTTAAATCGATTCTTCACATTACACTTCCTAATACCATTTATAATTCTAGCAATAGTAATTATTCACTTAACATTCCTACACCAAACAGGATCAAACAACCCAACAGGAATAAATAGAAATACCGACAAAATCCCATTCCACCCATACTTCACTATCAAAGACACAGTAGGATTCATTTTATTAATTATAATATTATCAATATTATCACTAAAAGAACCTTACCTTCTTGGAGATCCAGACAACTTTATCCCTGCAAACCCACTAGTAACACCAATTCATATTCAACCCGAATGATATTTCCTATTTGCATACGCAATCTTACGATCAATTCCTAATAAATTAGGAGGAGTAATTGCTCTATTTATATCAATCGCAATCTTATTAATCCTACCCCTACAAAAAACCAAATTCCGAGGAACACAGTTCTACCCAATCAACCAAATTATATTCTGGCTAATAACAAACACTGTAATCCTATTAACATGAATTGGAGCCCGACCAGTTGAAGAACCATATATTATAACAGGACAAATACTAACAGTAATATACTTCTCATACTACATCACGAACCCAATAATAACAAAAATGTGAGACAAGACAACAAAATAGTCGGAAAGCTTTATGATAAGCAAATACCTTGAAAGTAAGAGAAAGGAGTTTAAATCCCCTACCGACTTAAAACATACTCAAATTAATACACTAAAACAAAGAGTAAAAAAATAACCTAACACCCAAAACAAAAATTAAATAATTCAAAGAAACAGGCAAAAAACTCCTCCAAGATATATACATCAACCTATCATAACGAAAACGAGGCAAAGTACCACGAACCCAAACAAATAAAAAAGAAACAAAAGAAACCCTTAAAAAGAAAAAAAAAGAATACAAATCACAACCCAAAAACATAACACAAAACAAAACACTCATAAACAAAATTCTAGCATACTCAGCCAAAAAAATTAAAGCAAACCCTCCAGATCTATACTCAACATTAAAACCAGAAACCAACTCAGACTCACCCTCAGCAAAATCAAAAGGAGTTCGATTAGTCTCCGCCAAACAAGAAACAAATCAAACTAAAACCAAAGGCAAAGAAAAAAAAACTAACCAAACATAAAACTGAAAATAAAAAAAAGAAACCAAATTATAACCACAAACCAAAAAAACAAAAGACAATAAAATCAAAGCAAGTCTAACCTCATAAGAAATAGATTGAGCAACTGCACGCATACACCCCAACAAAGAATAATTAGAATTAGAAGACCAACCAGCAACCATAAGAGAATAAACACCAAGTCTAGTACAACACAAAAAAAACAATAAACCTAAATCAAAAGAAAAAAAACCACCAAAATAAGGAATAACCAACCAAATAATTAAAGAAAGAAACAAACCAAACACAGGAGCAAAATAATAAGGCAAATAATTAGAAACATAAGGAAAACACTGCTCCCTAACAAACAACTTAACCACATCTCTAAAAGGTTGAAGCAAACCTAAAAACCCCACCCTATTAGGACCCTTACGAATATGAATATAACCTAAAACCCTACGCTCAAGTAAAGTAAGAAAAGCTACACCAACCATAACAAAAATAGACAATAAAAAAAAAAACAACAAACAAAAATAAAAAGTCATTAAACACTACTACATATAAAATAAATTTATATTAGAAGATTCTAAATCCACTGCACTTCTCTGCCAAAATAGTAATTAATAATAATCAAACAACATAAAATTATTTATTGAAAGTGGTCCTTTCGTACTAACTCACAAAACAAATTATAGATAGAAACCAACCTGGCTCACGCCGGTCTGAACTCAGATCATGTAGGATTTTAAAGGTCGAACAGACCTAATCAATTAAAGCTTCTACACCAAAAATTCACCCTAATCCAACATCGAGGTCGCAAACCCCCCTGTCAATAAGAACTTTCAAGAAAGATTACGCTGTTATCCCTAAGGTAATTTAATCTTAAAATCAATAATAAAGGATCAAAAAAAATATAAATAAATAAACAAAAAAAAGAAGAGTTAAACAAATCTCCTAGCCGCCCCAGCAAAATAAACAAAAACAATATTAAAAAAAACCAACAAAAAAATCATCACAAATATAAAACTCTATAGGGTCTTCTCGTCCCATAAAAAAATTTAGGTATTCTTACCTAAAACCAAAATTCAATACATCAAAAAGAGACAGATTATATCTCGTCAAACCATTCATTCCAGCCCACAATTAAAAGACTAATATTGATTATGCTACCTTTGCACGGTCAAAATACCGCGGCCCTTCAAAAAAAATCAGCGGGCAGGCCATACCTCAAAAAAACACAAGAGAAGTTGTTTTTGATAAACAGGCGGATATAAAAATTGCCGAATTCCTTTTAAAGAAATAAAAAATAAAACACAAAATAAAAAAGAATATACTAATCCTACCATTATTACAAATAAAAAACAATTAAAAAATAAACCCCAGTAAAAAATTAAACAAAACATAAAGAAAAAATAACTAAAAATAAAATTTGAACATACTTAAAAAGATAGTTAACATAAAACCCACCAAAATAAACAAAACAAAACAAATTATAAAAATATGAAACGAAGCTAAACCCCCGAAACATTTGCAAAAAATAAAAATAACCTAAGAAAAAGAAACTTTAAATAAATTACATGAATTAAATTCATTTCCCAAGGAACCAGATACCATCAAATACGAATAGCATATCACCACCAATAAAATATTATTAATGCTTATAAAACAGCAACTAAAATAAATAATTAACTCACTTGAAATCGGGAAATAGAAAATAAATAATAAAATTTAATAAGCCCTGATACACAAGGTACAACAAACAAAATAAACTTTCAAAAAACAAAATAAATAAACCTATACAGTACAAAGTAAACTATAATTAAAAAAATCAAACCAAAAAAATATACAATGACAATAAAATACTTCCATTAAAACAAAATAAAAACCATTAAAAACAATAAACTACATATCAAATCAGACCACACTGAATCGCACAGCAAACTCTCCAATGTAAATGAAAATACCTCCTAGGTATATAATCTGTATCATTCCAGCTACACCTTCCGGTACAACCACTCTGTTACGACTTATCTCGCCTCTTAAACAACGAGAGCGACGGGCGATGTGTACATACTTTAGAACCAAAATCACAAAAACAATCTTCAAATAATTACAATCAAATCCAATTTCATGAAAGAAATTTCAACAAACAATCCAAAATTAATAACAATGTAATCCACCACCAACTTAAATAAAAGCTGCACCTTGACCTGAAATAAACCAAAATAAAGGAAAGAAAAAATTATAACCCTAAAAAGATTCTCATTATAACGGCGGTATACAAACAAAAAAAATAAGCAAGGTCCAACGCGGATTATCGATAATAGGGCAGATTCCTCTGAACGGAATAAAATACCGCCAAATTCTTTAAGTTTCAAGAACATAACTAATACTACTCAGGCCACAAAATTAACATCAAAAATAATAGGGTATCTAATCCTAGTCTAAAAAAAAGATTTCATAGCCTACAAAACAACAAGGGGGAAAAACAAGAAATTGAAATTTCACCAAAAATCAAAAGAAATTAAACCCAAAAATTAAATAAAACTATCAACCAAAAAATATTTGCTTGAGCTCCATGTATAACCGCGGCTGCTGGCACAAATTTAACCAACTCTAAAAAATATAACTA
>NW_028259248.1:0-23679 GCF_977971745.1 Zootermopsis nevadensis | reverse complement strand
AAAGAGGAGCTGGAACAGGGTGAACAGTGTATCCCCCGTTAGCTAGAGGAATCGCCCATGCGGGAGCATCAGTAGATTTAACAATTTTCTCCTTACACCTAGCAGGTGTATCGTCAATTTTAGGAGCAGTAAACTTTATCTCAACAGCAATTAATATAAAACCATCAAGTATGAAATCTGAACAAATACCCCTATTTGTATGAGCAGTAATTATTACCGCCACCTTATTATTACTATCACTACCAGTACTAGCAGGGGCTATCACAATATTATTAACTGATCGAAATTTGAACACCTCCTTCTTTGACCCAGCGGGAGGTGGAGACCCAATTCTTTACCAACACTTATTTTGATTTTTCGGACATCCAGAAGTATATATTCTAATTCTCCCAGGATTTGGGATAATTTCCCACATCATTTCCCATGAAAGAGGAAAAAAAGAAGCTTTTGGAAACCTAGGAATAATCTTTGCCATACTAGCAATTGGGTTATTAGGATTTGTAGTATGAGCACATCATATATTTACAGTAGGAATAGATGTCGATACACGAGCATATTTTACATCAGCTACAATAATTATTGCAGTACCAACTGGAATTAAAATCTTCAGATGATTAGCAACAATCCAAGGATCAAAATTATCATATAGACCCACATGCTTATGATCAATAGGATTTGTTTTCCTATTTACAATAGGGGGGCTAACGGGGGTAGTCCTAGCAAATTCATCAATCGATATTGTACTACATGACACATATTATGTAGTAGCTCACTTCCACTACGTTCTATCAATAGGAGCCGTATTCGCTATCATAGCCGGATTTATCCACTGATACCCATTATTTACAGGACTAACAATAAATCCAAAATGATTGAAAACTCAATTCACAATTATATTCCTGGGAGTAAATATAACGTTCTTCCCGCAACACTTCCTAGGACTAGCTGGAATACCACGACGATATTCAGATTATCCAGATGCATACACTACATGAAATATTATCTCATCAATGGGGTCAACCATCTCATTTATTGGAGTGATAATGTTTATTTACATTTTATGAGAAAGAATAAGAACTAAACGACAAGTGTTAAGATCAACACATACAAGAAACTCAATTGAATGAATCCAAGATCTGCCCCCATCAGAACACAGATATTCAGAACTACCAACAATTATCAATTAATAAAATCTAATATGGCAGAGAAGTGCAGTGGATTTAAGCTCCACAAATAAAGTACTAAAAACTTTTATTAGAAAATGACAACATGATCATGCATGAATTTACAAGATAGAGCATCACCAATCATAGAACAACTAATCTTCTTCCATGATCATACCATAATAATCATCACAATAATTCTAGCAATAGTATTATACTTCATAGCATCAACAATTATTAACGAACTCGTAGACCGATATATACTAGAAGGTCAAACAATAGAACTAATATGAACAATTGTGCCAGCAGTAATTCTTCTATTCATCACCACTCCATCTTTACGATTATTATACCTTATAGACGAAATCCACAACCCAATTATAACAATTAAAACTATTGGACACCAATGATACTGAAGTTATGAATACTCAGACTTCGTCAACGTTGAATTCGACTCATATATAACACCATATGAGGGAGACAATAAAAGAATATTCCGACTACTAGAAACAGATAACCACGTAACTTTACCAATACACTCATTCATCCGAATTATCGTAACAGCTGCTGATGTACTTCACTCGTGAACAATCCCTAGATTGGGGATCAAAGCCGATGCAACACCAGGCCGATTAAATCAATCAAGATTTATAATCAACCGCCCTGGACTACTTTATGGTCAATGCTCAGAAATCTGCGGAGCAAACCACAGATTCATACCCATCGTAATTGAAAGAGTATCAACAGAGAATTTTATTGAATGAATTAAAAAACTAAGCGAATCAATAGGTGACTGAAAGCAAGTAATGGTCTCTTAAACCAAATAATAGTAAATTAGCAATTACTCCTATTGGGGGGATTAGTTAAAAATAACATTAGATCGTCAAACTAAAATAACCAAATAAATGGTATCCCCCTCATCCCACAAATAATACCCCTTAGATGATTAATTTTATTCATCTCGTTTTCAACAATTTTCGTATTATTCAACACAATAAACTACTTCTCATTTACCCAAACAAATAAAAAGATACAAAAAAAAATTAAATTAACAAAAAAAACAAACTGAAAATGATAAGAAACTTATTCTCAGTATTTGACCCATCAACAAACATATTTAACACATCAATAAATTGATTAAGAACTATATTAGGATTATTAATCATCCCCACAATAATATGAATAATTCCATCTCGAAACAACGCAGCATGAAATAAAACAATAAAAAAAATACACGAAGAGCTTAAAACACTCCTAGGAACAAAAAAAATCAACAACGGAAGAACACTTATATTCACGTCATTATTCTCAATAATCCTAATAAACAATACTTTAGGCTTATTCCCATACATCTTTACTAGAACCAGACACCTAACATTAACATTAACAATAGCCTTACCATTATGAACAAGATTTATAATATTCGGATGAATCAACAACACTAAACACATATTAACCCACCTTGTACCACAAGGAACACCACCGATCCTAATACCATTTATAGTGTGCATTGAAACAATCAGAAACATTATTCGCCCAGGAACATTAGCTATCCGATTAACAGCAAATATAATTGCAGGTCACCTATTAATAACACTACTAGGAGAAAATGGATCATCAATAGCATACTCAATAATCAGCATCCTAATTATTACACAGATTGCTCTACTAACATTAGAGACAGCAGTAGCAATCATTCAATCATATGTATTCGCAGTACTAAGAACATTATATTCTAGAGAAATCAATTAAAATGACAAACCACATAAATCACACATTCCACATAGTAAACCAAAGACCATGACCTCTTATTGGAGCAATGGGAGCCATAATCACATTAACTGGAACAATTAAATGATTCCACCAATATGAACAAACACTAATAAGAATTGGAATAATCACAATAATCATAACAACCATCCAATGATGACGAGATATTACACGAGAGGGCACATACCAAGGATTACATACAAGAAAAGTAACTAAAGGGTTACGATGAGGTATAATCCTATTCATTACATCAGAAGTATTCTTCTTCGTCTCCTTCTTTTGAGCATTTTTCCACAGAAGATTATCACCAACAAACGAACTCGGATCAATGTGACCACCAACTGGAATTCAAGTATTTAATCCCCTACAAATTCCACTTCTAAATACCGCAATCCTCCTATCATCAGGGGTAACTATCACTTGAGCACATCATAGAATCTTAGAAAACAATTATAACCAGGGGTTACAAGGACTATTTATAACTGTAATCCTAGGATTATATTTCACAGCACTACAAGCATACGAATATATAGAATCACCATTCACTATTGCCGACTCGGTTTATGGAGCCACGTTCTTTGTAGCAACAGGATTCCATGGTCTCCATGTAATCATTGGAACAACCTTCCTAATCACATGTTTAATACGACACCTAACACTTCATTTCTCATCAAACCACCATATAGGATTTGAAGCAGCCGCATGATATTGACATTTTGTAGATGTAGTATGACTATTCTTATATATCTCAATTTACTGATGAGGAAGATAACCAAATAAATTTATCTAATATAAAAAGTATACTTGACTTCCAATCAAGAAGTTCAAAAAATGAGATAAATAATAAAAATAGTAACAACAATAATAACAACAATCATAATACTATCAACAATTATCATAATAATTGCGACAGCAATATCAAAAAAAAACATTGAAGACCGAGAAAAAAGATCACCATTTGAGTGCGGGTTTGACCCCATGGGATCTGCACGACTCCCGTTTTCCTTACGATTTTTCCTAATCGCAATTATATTTCTAGTATTCGACGTAGAAATTGCACTCCTATTACCAATAACAATCGTGATAACAAGATCAAACATAATATCATGAGCCACAATCAGAACATTATTTATTGTAATCCTAATCATCGGGTTATATCACGAATGAAATCAAGGATCCTTAGAGTGAGCAGAATAAGGGATTGTAGTTAATAATAACATTTGGTTTGCAATCAAAAAGTACTAATATAGTCTATCTCAAAGTAAGAAGCGATTAACGCAATCAATTTCGACCTGATCTTAGATAAATTTTATCCTTACTTAAAATTAACTGAAACCAAATAGAGGTATATTACTGTTAATAATAAAAATGAATAACCAAATTCCAGTTAAAGAAATGAATAGATTAAGTGAAAGCTGCTAACTTATCACTATAGCGGTTAAAATCCGTTTACATTTCTATTTATATAGTTTAAAAAAAACATTACACTTTCACTGTAAAAATAAATAAATATTTTATAAATACTTAAAGATAAAAATATCTCAATAACATCTTCAATGTTATGCTCTAAATAAGCTATTCAAGTACATAAATATAAAAAAAACTAACAAATTAATCCAAACAACAATAAAAAATATATAAACCCTAAGACTACCATACTGCAACCATTGATTGCCCTTAGCCAAAAAAGAAAAAAACCAAAAAAGACCCTGACCACCAAAAAACTCTCTCCAACCGGAATCAAAAGACTTAATAATAACATATCCATAATTCAAAGGAAACAAAGAAACACCATAAACAAAAACATAAGGTATAAACCACATAGACCCAAAAAAAAAAGAAGACTTATATAAAAATATAGAAAAAAGAAACTCACCTAAATCAACCTTAGATAATTCATAACCTAACCAACCACCCAAAATTCTAACTAACAAAACTGAAGTCCTCAAATAAAAAGGCAAGCAAATAACAAAAGGGGTAGGAAAAATTAATCATCTCAACATTCTACCACCAAAAATAACAACAACAAGTAAACCCAACATACCAGTACATATATTATTACCAGCATCCTCAAAAGAACAAAAAGAAGACAAATTAAAATCACCGAACAAAACATAATAAAATAAACGGAAAGAATAACAAACAGTTAAACCAGTAGACAAAAAAAACAATAGCAAACCAAAAAAATTAAAATAACCTAATAAAACCATCTCCAAAATAAGATCCCTAGAATAAAAACCAGCCAAAAACGGCATACCACACAAAGCAAAACTAGAAACAACCAAACAAGAAGAAGTAAAAGGCATAAAAAAAGAAACACCACCCATAAAACGAATATCTTGAGAATCACCCATAACATGAATAACCACCCCCGCACACATAAACAAAAGAGCCTTAAACAAAGCATGAGTTAACAGATGAAAAAAGGCCAATTCAGGAAAACCAAAAGAAACAATACCAACTATTAACCCCAATTGACTAAGAGTAGAGAGAGCAATAACCCTCCTCAAATCAAACTCAAAATTAGCCCCCAAACCAGATATAAACATAGTTAAACCCGAAACCAACAACAAAAATCTATTAAGAGAATCACCAAAAGAACATCTAAAACGAATAAGCAAATAAACACCAGCAGTAACTAAAGTAGAAGAATGAACTAAAGCAGAAACAGGAGTAGGAGCTGCCATAGCAGCTGGCAATCAAGAAGAAAAAGGAATCTGAGCTCTCCTAGTTATAGCAGCCAAAACAACAAGAAAGGAAATAAAATTCATTTCCATTCTACCCCTTATAAAAAACAAATAATACACATAATTCCAACTACCAAAATTAAACATCCAAGCAATAGATATTAAAAGAGCAACATCACCAACACGATTAGACAAAGCAGTCAACATACCAGCACCATAAGATTTAAAATTCTGATAATAAATAACCAAACAATAAGAAACTAACCCCAAACCATCTCAACCTAATAAAATTCTGATTAAATTAGGTCTTAAAATCAAAAACATCATAGAAACAACAAACAACAAAACCAAATAAATAAAACGATAAATATTCAAATCCCCATGTATATAATCATCTCTATAAAGAACAACTAAAGAAGAAATAAAAAAAACAAAACCCAAGAAAAATAAGGATATTCAATCAAAAAGAAGAGTCATAACCACAGAACTAGAATTCAAGGTAATAATATCCCACTCAATAAAATAAACTAAGTCCTTAACAACAAAAACAAAACCAACAAAAAAAGACAAAATACCAAAAAATAAAAGGAAAAAAAAACTAACAAAACAAATTGAAATAAAATTCACGACCCAAGGCAAAAAATGCATCATTGACACCACAAACCAATATTTTAATTAAACTACTTAAATTTTTATAACCAAAAAGAAACGACATCTCTAAACAAAATAAACAAATTTAATGGAAACCAGTGCAAAAAAACCAATAAAAATTCACGAACATAAAACATTGAACATGAATAAATACCCGAATAAAAACTACCATGCTGACTATAAGAATATATATATAAAGTATAAGCAGCACCAAAAAAAGACAAACCCCCCAACATCAATATAGTCAACCAAGACCAAGAAATCAAACTTCTAAATAAAACAACCTCACCTAACAAATTCAAAGAAGGAGGAGCTGCTATATTACAAGATCTCAATAAAAACCACCATATAGACATTCTGGGTATCAAACACATTAAACCCCTATTAACCAATAAACTACGACTACCCGTCCGCTCATAAACAATATTAACAAGACAAAACAAACCAGAAGAACATAAACCATGAGCAATCATCAAAACATAAGAACCACAAAACCCCCAATAATTGACAGTCATAATACCACAAACAACAATACCCATATGAGCAACAGAAGAATAAGCAACTAATGACTTCAAAT
Source organism: Zootermopsis nevadensis (assembly GCF_977971745.1). NCBI lineage: Eukaryota > Metazoa > Arthropoda > Insecta > Blattodea > Termopsidae > Zootermopsis > Zootermopsis nevadensis. The sequence goes on along the minus strand of NW_028259248.1, from coordinate 16,831 downwards.
CAGTCTGACGCAAACAAACCAATCTAACCAAAAACCCACCTAACAAACTAATAGAAATCCAGAAAAAATTCAAATTAAAAGAAAAATTAACTAAAAAAACCATAACACGAATTAAACCATAACCACCCAACTTCAACAAAACACCAGCCAAAATCATTGAACCAGAAATAGGTGCTTCAACATGAGCCTTAGGTAACCACAAATGAACTAAAAATAAAGGAATCCTAACCAAAAAAGCAAAGACTATGCAAAAATAAAAAAAAACTCTCGACAAACAAGGATCAAACAAAAAAAAAAAACACAGCAAACCAGAAGAATTATAAATCCCAATAACACCAATCAACAAAGGCAAGGAAGCAAATAAAGTATATAAAATCAAATAAATACCAGCCTGAAGACGCTCAGGCTGATAACCCCAACCCAAAATTAAAAACAAAGTAGGAACAAGTCTACCCTCAAAAAACAAGTAAAAAGAAAACAAATCAACACTACCAAACGAACAAAATAATATAATCATCAAAAACAAAATCATAAACAAAAAAAATTCAGAAAAATAAGAAGAACGAAAAACTGACTCTCTAGCTAACAACATCAATGAACAAATCCAAAATCTAAGAAAAATTAAACCATAAGAAATATAATCACAACCTAAAAAATAACTAAGATTACCCCAACAAAAAAAATAAGGAAAAACAAAAAAAAAAGACAAACACAAGAAAAACAAGAAAGAATTAATCAATCACCAAAAATTTAAAAAACACAAAGGGATCAAAAAAATTAAAGAAAATAAAAACCTTAACATTGAAGCATCCCAAAAGAACGATAATAATCATTCCCATATCTACGAATTATTGAAACAAGAATAGATAAACCCAAAGAACCCTCACAAACAGAAAAAACTAAAAAAACAATAACAAAATAAAACTCATAATTAAAACCACATAAATAATAATACATCAAAACAAACAAAGACAAAACCATAAACTCTAAACTCAATAAAGTAATCAACAAATGCTTACGATCCATACAAAAAACCCACAAACCACAAAGAAAAAAGGTAGAAAAATAAAAAAATATTAACATTAAAAAGTCTTAATAATTTAATAAAAATATTGGTCTTGTAAATCAAAAATGAGAAAAACCTCTTAAGACTTCAGAGAAAAGAAAACCCTATCATTAATTCCCAAAACTAACATTTTTATTAAACTACACTCTGATATTATAAAAACAATAGTAATCTCAAGAACATCAATAAGAATAATATTCACACAAATAAAACACCCTATAGCCATAGGAATAATCACAATAATACAAACCATCTTAACATGCACAATTAGAGGAATAATAAACCAAAAATTCTGATTCCCATATATTTTATTCCTAGTATTCCTAGGAGGAATACTAGTACTATTCATCTACATAACAAGACTAGCATCAAATGAAATAATATTTTTATCAATAAAACTATCAGCAGCAACAGCAATCATGACAGCAATAATATTCATAATAAGAATAGAGGAATCATACACATGAACATATGAACATAAATTAAGAGCAAACGAAAAAACAAACTTAATATTAGAAAAATTCTATAACCTACCTACAGGATCAACAACACTTATATTAGCCCTATATCTACTATTAACACTAATTGTAGTTGCAAAAATCACAAATATTTCAGAAGGACCATTACGAAAATCAAAATAATGAATAAACCCATACGAAAAAACCACCCACTAATCAAAATTATAAACAACGCACTAGTAGATCTACCCACCCCATCAAATATTAGAACATGATGAAACTTTGGATCCTTATTAGGATTATGTTTAGGTATACAAATCATCACAGGACTATTCCTAGCTATACACTACTGCCCCAACACTGAATCAGCATTCTCAAGAGTAGTACACATTTGCCGAGATGTAAATTATGGGTGATTACTACGAACACTACACGCTAACGGAGGATCAATATTCTTCATTTGCATATACATACACATTGGACGAAATATATACTACGGATCATACAACTTCACAGAAACATGAAATATTGGAGTAGTAATCTTCTTCACTACTATAGGAACAGCTTTTATAGGATATGTACTACCATGGGGGCAAATATCATTCTGAGGGGCAACAGTAATCACTAATTTACTATCAGCAATCCCATATGTAGGAACAGAACTAGTACAATGAGTTTGAGGGGGATTCGCCGTAGACAACGCCACTTTAAATCGATTCTTCACATTACACTTCCTAATACCATTTATAATTCTAGCAATAGTAATTATTCACTTAACATTCCTACACCAAACAGGATCAAACAACCCAACAGGAATAAATAGAAATACCGACAAAATCCCATTCCACCCATACTTCACTATCAAAGACACAGTAGGATTCATTTTATTAATTATAATATTATCAATATTATCACTAAAAGAACCTTACCTTCTTGGAGATCCAGACAACTTTATCCCTGCAAACCCACTAGTAACACCAATTCATATTCAACCCGAATGATATTTCCTATTTGCATACGCAATCTTACGATCAATTCCTAATAAATTAGGAGGAGTAATTGCTCTATTTATATCAATCGCAATCTTATTAATCCTACCCCTACAAAAAACCAAATTCCGAGGAACACAGTTCTACCCAATCAACCAAATTATATTCTGGCTAATAACAAACACTGTAATCCTATTAACATGAATTGGAGCCCGACCAGTTGAAGAACCATATATTATAACAGGACAAATACTAACAGTAATATACTTCTCATACTACATCACGAACCCAATAATAACAAAAATGTGAGACAAGACAACAAAATAGTCGGAAAGCTTTATGATAAGCAAATACCTTGAAAGTAAGAGAAAGGAGTTTAAATCCCCTACCGACTTAAAACATACTCAAATTAATACACTAAAACAAAGAGTAAAAAAATAACCTAACACCCAAAACAAAAATTAAATAATTCAAAGAAACAGGCAAAAAACTCCTCCAAGATATATACATCAACCTATCATAACGAAAACGAGGCAAAGTACCACGAACCCAAACAAATAAAAAAGAAACAAAAGAAACCCTTAAAAAGAAAAAAAAAGAATACAAATCACAACCCAAAAACATAACACAAAACAAAACACTCATAAACAAAATTCTAGCATACTCAGCCAAAAAAATTAAAGCAAACCCTCCAGATCTATACTCAACATTAAAACCAGAAACCAACTCAGACTCACCCTCAGCAAAATCAAAAGGAGTTCGATTAGTCTCCGCCAAACAAGAAACAAATCAAACTAAAACCAAAGGCAAAGAAAAAAAAACTAACCAAACATAAAACTGAAAATAAAAAAAAGAAACCAAATTATAACCACAAACCAAAAAAACAAAAGACAATAAAATCAAAGCAAGTCTAACCTCATAAGAAATAGATTGAGCAACTGCACGCATACACCCCAACAAAGAATAATTAGAATTAGAAGACCAACCAGCAACCATAAGAGAATAAACACCAAGTCTAGTACAACAAAAAAAAACAATAAACCTAAATCAAAAGAAAAAAAACCACCAAAATAAGGAATAACCAACCAAATAATTAAAGAAAGAAACAAACCAAACACAGGAGCAAAATAATAAGGCAAATAATTAGAAACATAAGGAAAACACTGCTCCCTAACAAACAACTTAACCACATCTCTAAAAGGTTGAAGCAAACCTAAAAACCCCACCCTATTAGGACCCTTACGAATATGAATATAACCTAAAACCCTACGCTCAAGTAAAGTAAGAAAAGCTACACCAACCATAACAAAAATAGACAATAAAAAAAAAACAACAAACAAAAATAAAAAGTCATTAAACACTACTACATATAAAATAAATTTATATTAGAAGATTCTAAATCCACTGCACTTCTCTGCCAAAATAGTAATTAATAATAATCAAACAACATAAAATTATTTATTGAAAGTGGTCCTTTCGTACTAACTCACAAAACAAATTATAGATAGAAACCAACCTGGCTCACGCCGGTCTGAACTCAGATCATGTAGGATTTTAAAGGTCGAACAGACCTAATCAATTAAAGCTTCTACACCAAAAATTCACCCTAATCCAACATCGAGGTCGCAAACCCCCCTGTCAATAAGAACTTTCAAGAAAGATTACGCTGTTATCCCTAAGGTAATTTAATCTTAAAATCAATAATAAAGGATCAAAAAAAATATAAATAAATAAACAAAAAAAAGAAGAGTTAAACAAATCTCCTAGCCGCCCCAGCAAAATAAACAAAACAATATTAAAAAAAACCAACAAAAAAATCATCACAAATATAAAACTCTATAGGGTCTTCTCGTCCCATAAAAAAATTTAGGTATTCTTACCTAAAACCAAAATTCAATACATCAAAAAGAGACAGATTATATCTCGTCAAACCATTCATTCCAGCCCACAATTAAAAGACTAATGATTATGCTACCTTTGCACGGTCAAAATACCGCGGCCCTTCAAAAAAATCAGCGGGCAGGCCATACCTCAAAAAAACACAAGAGAAGTTGTTTTTGATAAACAGGCGGATATAAAAATTGCCGAATTCCTTTTAAAGAAATAAAAAATAAAACACAAAATAAAAAAGAATATACTAATCCTACCATTATTACAAATAAAAAACAATTAAAAAATAAACCCCAGTAAAAAATTAAACAAAACATAAAGAAAAAATAACTAAAAATAAAATTTGAACATACTTAAAAAGATAGTTAACATAAAACCCACCAAAATAAACAAAACAAAACAAATTATAAAAATATGAAACGAAGCTAAACCCCCGAAACATTTGCAAAAAATAAAAATAACCTAAGAAAAAGAAACTTTAAATAAATTACATGAATTAAATTCATTTCCCAAGGAACCAGATACCATCAAATACGAATAGCATATCACCACCAATAAAATATTATTAATGCTTATAAAACAGCAACTAAAATAAATAATTAACTCACTTGAAATCGGGAAATAGAAAATAAATAATAAAATTTAATAAGCCCTGATACACAAGGTACAACAAACAAAATAAACTTTCAAAAAACAAAATAAATAAACCTATACAGTACAAAGTAAACTATAATTAAAAAAATCAAACCAAAAAAATATACAATGACAATAAAATACTTCCATTAAAACAAAATAAAAACCATTAAAAACAATAAACTACATATCAAATCAGACCACACTGAATCGCACAGCAAACTCTCCAATGTAAATGAAAATACCTCCTAGGTATATAATCTGTATCATTCCAGCTACACCTTCCGGTACAACCACTCTGTTACGACTTATCTCGCCTCTTAAACAACGAGAGCGACGGGCGATGTGTACATACTTTAGAACCAAAATCACAAAAACAATCTTCAAATAATTACAATCAAATCCAATTTCATGAAAGAAATTTCAACAAACAATCCAAAATTAATAACAATGTAATCCACCACCAACTTAAATAAAAGCTGCACCTTGACCTGAAATAAACCAAAATAAAGGAAAGAAAAAATTATAACCCTAAAAAGATTCTCATTATAACGGCGGTATACAAACAAAAAAAATAAGCAAGGTCCAACGCGGATTATCGATAATAGGGCAGATTCCTCTGAACGGAATAAAATACCGCCAAATTCTTTAAGTTTCAAGAACATAACTAATACTACTCAGGCCACAAAATTAACATCAAAAATAATAGGGTATCTAATCCTAGTCTAAAAAAAGATTTCATAGCCTACAAAACAACAAGGGGGAAAAACAAGAAATTGAAATTTCACCAAAAATCAAAAGAAATTAAACCCAAAAATTAAATAAAACTATCAACCAAAAAATATTTGCTTGAGCTCCATGTATAACCGCGGCTGCTGGCACAAATTTAACCAACTCTAAAAAATATAACTAAATCTGAGTCACCTCAATATATAAAAATAAATAATGCGAATAAAAAAACAAACAACATTAAGAAAAAACAAATCACGCAAAAACTTACATATAAAAAAAATTAAGAACAAACATAAAAGCAAGAATAAAACTACTCTCTATAAACAACAACAACAAGAAAGGTACGACAAAAAAAAGTACAAACAACAAAAACCAAGTAACAAGCAAGAGTACCCCCCACCCACAAACCAACCAAAAAATCTTTTTCTTGCCCAACTCTAATAGATCAAAACTTTTCAAAGACCAACCATGAAAATAAAACTACTCTATAAACAACAACAACAAGAAAGGTACGACAAAAAAAAGTACAAACAACAAAAACCAAGTAACAAGCAAGAGTACTCCCTTTTTTAGATCTCATTTTTTTTAGATTTACAAAATGAGATCTAAAAACTATATAAATGTTTATCTTAATAGAATTAATACATCAATAAGATAAATAATTTAAAATAAGTAATTATTTAATATGACTTATATTTAATATAAGATTCAATTTATCTTATTAAATATATTATATATATAGAATCTAAAATTTTCTTTTTAGGTATTTGTATTCAATATAATTAATTTTATTATAATAATACTTATTTAAAATAAATCCTATCTTTAGTAACTTAAATCAATTCTATTCAAATAATTAATTTTATTAATATAGGTTATTATTATATAAAAAAACACACCTTAAAGAAAACTAACAAACAGAGAACAAAATAAAAATCACTAAAACCAAAACAAACCCCAAAAACAAAAACCAAACCGCCCCAAAAAAAATAACATAAAATACAAAAAAAAAACACAAAACAAAACAAAACAAAACAAAACAAAACAAAACAAAACAAAACAAAATGGAGTGCCTGAAAAAGGATTACTATGATAGGGTAAATAATGTATAAAAATACCTCCATTACGTTAAATAGAGTCAAACCATTCCCTGAAATATCAAAAATTCCCGTGCACCATACACTAAAACGTAAAAATTAGAAAAGTAAGCTAATAAAGCTAATGGGTTCATACCCCATAAATAGAGTAAATACTCTCTCTTCTAATGCCCAACAACTCAACAAAAATCCTCTTATTAACAACGTTAACAAGAGGTATTTTAATCTCAATTTCCTCTAATTCATGATTTGGAGCATGAATGGGGTTAGAGATTAATTTACTATCATTTATTCCAATAATGATAGAAAAAAAAAATATCTACACCACAGAAGCCTCACTAAAATACTTTATTGTACAAGCAGGGGCTTCATCAATACTATTATTCATAGTAATAATAAGAGCAATAGAAGAAAGAATATTAATTAACTCGGACAACTTATATACACAAATATTAATAAACACACCCCTATTACTAAAAGGGGGGGTCGCCCCAATACATTGGTGATTCCCTGGAGTAATGGAGGGGTTAAACTGAAATAATTGCTTAATTCTAATAACTCTACAAAAATCCGCACCCCTATCCTTAATCTCATACCAAATTAACAATGATATATTCCTAGAAATAATCATTGTAACATCAGTAATAATTGGAGCTATCGGGGGATTAAATCAAACATCACTACGAAAAATCATAACATACTCATCAATTAACCACACAGGTTGAATAATATCGGCAATAATTACAGGAAATGATATATGAGTAACATATTTCACAATCTACTCAATACTAACATTAACAGTAGTGTCGATTGTAAAAACCACCAAATTATCTTTCGTTAACCAAATAGCAATAACAGAAAAGAAGAACAAACTAACAAAATTCCTTGTATTCACAAGAATTTTATCATTAGGAGGTTTGCCGCCATTCTTGGGATTTATACCAAAATGAATAGTCATTCAAGCTATAATAACCAACGAAATAAAAACAACAGCCACAATAATGGTTTTAATATCAGTAGTAACGTTATATTACTACATACGAATGACATACTCAAGTTTAATAATACTACACCTAGAAACAAAATGATTAATTGCCCAACCTATTAATAAAACACCTAAACACATTATTTTATTAACATCAATCTCAATTACGGGGTTAATAATATCAGAAATAATCATGAACTTAGATTAAAGGCTTTAAGTTAAACAAACTAATATCCTTCAAAGCTATAAATAAAGAAAATCTTTAAGCCTTAGTAGCAAAACTACCCCTATAGAATTGCATTCTATAATCACCTAATGAATATAAAGCTATAGTAGAAGGGAAAATCCCATAAATAGATTTACAATCTATCACCTAAAATCAGACATTCCACTAATAATTAAACGATGGTTATTCTCAACAAACCATAAAGATATTGGAACATTATACTTCATCTTCGGGGCATGATCCGGAATATTAGGAACATCATTAAGAATATTAATCCGAGCAGAACTTGGTCAACCAGGATCCTTAATTGGAGACGACCAAATTTACAATGTAATCGTAACCGCACATGCATTTATCATAATCTTTTTCATGGTTATACCAATTCTAATTGGGGGTTTTGGAAATTGATTAGTACCACTCATACTTGGGGCCCCTGATATAGCATTTCCACGAATGAATAACATAAGATTTTGACTACTCCCACCCTCACTTACACTCCTCCTAACCAGAAGTATAGTAGAAAGAGGAGCTGGAACAGGGTGAACAGTGTATCCCCCGTTAGCTAGAGGAATCGCCCATGCGGGAGCATCAGTAGATTTAACAATTTTCTCCTTACACCTAGCAGGTGTATCGTCAATTTTAGGAGCAGTAAACTTTATCTCAACAGCAATTAATATAAAACCATCAAGTATGAAATCTGAACAAATACCCCTATTTGTATGAGCAGTAATTATTACCGCCACCTTATTATTACTATCACTACCAGTACTAGCAGGGGCTATCACAATATTATTAACTGATCGAAATTTGAACACCTCCTTCTTTGACCCAGCGGGAGGTGGAGACCCAATTCTTTACCAACACTTATTTTGATTTTTCGGACATCCAGAAGTATATATTCTAATTCTCCCAGGATTTGGGATAATTTCCCACATCATTTCCCATGAAAGAGGAAAAAAAGAAGCTTTTGGAAACCTAGGAATAATCTTTGCCATACTAGCAATTGGGTTATTAGGATTTGTAGTATGAGCACATCATATATTTACAGTAGGAATAGATGTCGATACACGAGCATATTTTACATCAGCTACAATAATTATTGCAGTACCAACTGGAATTAAAATCTTCAGATGATTAGCAACAATCCAAGGATCAAAATTATCATATAGACCCACATGCTTATGATCAATAGGATTTGTTTTCCTATTTACAATAGGGGGGCTAACGGGGGTAGTCCTAGCAAATTCATCAATCGATATTGTACTACATGACACATATTATGTAGTAGCTCACTTCCACTACGTTCTATCAATAGGAGCCGTATTCGCTATCATAGCCGGATTTATCCACTGATACCCATTATTTACAGGACTAACAATAAATCCAAAATGATTGAAAACTCAATTCACAATTATATTCCTGGGAGTAAATATAACGTTCTTCCCGCAACACTTCCTAGGACTAGCTGGAATACCACGACGATATTCAGATTATCCAGATGCATACACTACATGAAATATTATCTCATCAATGGGGTCAACCATCTCATTTATTGGAGTGATAATGTTTATTTACATTTTATGAGAAAGAATAAGAACTAAACGACAAGTGTTAAGATCAACACATACAAGAAACTCAATTGAATGAATCCAAGATCTGCCCCCATCAGAACACAGATATTCAGAACTACCAACAATTATCAATTAATAAAATCTAATATGGCAGAGAAGTGCAGTGGATTTAAGCTCCACAAATAAAGTACTAAAAACTTTTATTAGAAAATGACAACATGATCATGCATGAATTTACAAGATAGAGCATCACCAATCATAGAACAACTAATCTTCTTCCATGATCATACCATAATAATCATCACAATAATTCTAGCAATAGTATTATACTTCATAGCATCAACAATTATTAACGAACTCGTAGACCGATATATACTAGAAGGTCAAACAATAGAACTAATATGAACAATTGTGCCAGCAGTAATTCTTCTATTCATCACCACTCCATCTTTACGATTATTATACCTTATAGACGAAATCCACAACCCAATTATAACAATTAAAACTATTGGACACCAATGATACTGAAGTTATGAATACTCAGACTTCGTCAACGTTGAATTCGACTCATATATAACACCATATGAGGGAGACAATAAAAGAATATTCCGACTACTAGAAACAGATAACCACGTAACTTTACCAATACACTCATTCATCCGAATTATCGTAACAGCTGCTGATGTACTTCACTCGTGAACAATCCCTAGATTGGGGATCAAAGCCGATGCAACACCAGGCCGATTAAATCAATCAAGATTTATAATCAACCGCCCTGGACTACTTTATGGTCAATGCTCAGAAATCTGCGGAGCAAACCACAGATTCATACCCATCGTAATTGAAAGAGTATCAACAGAGAATTTTATTGAATGAATTAAAAAACTAAGCGAATCAATAGGTGACTGAAAGCAAGTAATGGTCTCTTAAACCAAATAATAGTAAATTAGCAATTACTCCTATTGGGGGGATTAGTTAAAAATAACATTAGATCGTCAAACTAAAATAACCAAATAAATGGTATCCCCCTCATCCCACAAATAATACCCCTTAGATGATTAATTTTATTCATCTCGTTTTCAACAATTTTCGTATTATTCAACACAATAAACTACTTCTCATTTACCCAAACAAATAAAAAGATACAAAAAAAAATTAAATTAACAAAAAAAACAAACTGAAAATGATAAGAAACTTATTCTCAGTATTTGACCCATCAACAAACATATTTAACACATCAATAAATTGATTAAGAACTATATTAGGATTATTAATCATCCCCACAATAATATGAATAATTCCATCTCGAAACAACGCAGCATGAAATAAAACAATAAAAAAAATACACGAAGAGCTTAAAACACTCCTAGGAACAAAAAAAATCAACAACGGAAGAACACTTATATTCACGTCATTATTCTCAATAATCCTAATAAACAATACTTTAGGCTTATTCCCATACATCTTTACTAGAACCAGACACCTAACATTAACATTAACAATAGCCTTACCATTATGAACAAGATTTATAATATTCGGATGAATCAACAACACTAAACACATATTAACCCACCTTGTACCACAAGGAACACCACCGATCCTAATACCATTTATAGTGTGCATTGAAACAATCAGAAACATTATTCGCCCAGGAACATTAGCTATCCGATTAACAGCAAATATAATTGCAGGTCACCTATTAATAACACTACTAGGAGAAAATGGATCATCAATAGCATACTCAATAATCAGCATCCTAATTATTACACAGATTGCTCTACTAACATTAGAGACAGCAGTAGCAATCATTCAATCATATGTATTCGCAGTACTAAGAACATTATATTCTAGAGAAATCAATTAAAATGACAAACCACATAAATCACACATTCCACATAGTAAACCAAAGACCATGACCTCTTATTGGAGCAATGGGAGCCATAATCACATTAACTGGAACAATTAAATGATTCCACCAATATGAACAAACACTAATAAGAATTGGAATAATCACAATAATCATAACAACCATCCAATGATGACGAGATATTACACGAGAGGGCACATACCAAGGATTACATACAAGAAAAGTAACTAAAGGGTTACGATGAGGTATAATCCTATTCATTACATCAGAAGTATTCTTCTTCGTCTCCTTCTTTTGAGCATTTTTCCACAGAAGATTATCACCAACAAACGAACTCGGATCAATGTGACCACCAACTGGAATTCAAGTATTTAATCCCCTACAAATTCCACTTCTAAATACCGCAATCCTCCTATCATCAGGGGTAACTATCACTTGAGCACATCATAGAATCTTAGAAAACAATTATAACCAGGGGTTACAAGGACTATTTATAACTGTAATCCTAGGATTATATTTCACAGCACTACAAGCATACGAATATATAGAATCACCATTCACTATTGCCGACTCGGTTTATGGAGCCACGTTCTTTGTAGCAACAGGATTCCATGGTCTCCATGTAATCATTGGAACAACCTTCCTAATCACATGTTTAATACGACACCTAACACTTCATTTCTCATCAAACCACCATATAGGATTTGAAGCAGCCGCATGATATTGACATTTTGTAGATGTAGTATGACTATTCTTATATATCTCAATTTACTGATGAGGAAGATAACCAAATAAATTTATCTAATATAAAAAGTATACTTGACTTCCAATCAAGAAGTTCAAAAAATGAGATAAATAATAAAAATAGTAACAACAATAATAACAACAATCATAATACTATCAACAATTATCATAATAATTGCGACAGCAATATCAAAAAAAAACATTGAAGACCGAGAAAAAAGATCACCATTTGAGTGCGGGTTTGACCCCATGGGATCTGCACGACTCCCGTTTTCCTTACGATTTTTCCTAATCGCAATTATATTTCTAGTATTCGACGTAGAAATTGCACTCCTATTACCAATAACAATCGTGATAACAAGATCAAACATAATATCATGAGCCACAATCAGAACATTATTTATTGTAATCCTAATCATCGGGTTATATCACGAATGAAATCAAGGATCCTTAGAGTGAGCAGAATAAGGGATTGTAGTTAATAATAACATTTGGTTTGCAATCAAAAAGTACTAATATAGTCTATCTCAAAGTAAGAAGCGATTAACGCAATCAATTTCGACCTGATCTTAGATAAATTTTATCCTTACTTAAAATTAACTGAAACCAAATAGAGGTATATTACTGTTAATAATAAAAATGAATAACCAAATTCCAGTTAAAGAAATGAATAGATTAAGTGAAAGCTGCTAACTTATCACTATAGCGGTTAAAATCCGTTTACATTTCTATTTATATAGTTTAAAAAAAACATTACACTTTCACTGTAAAAATAAATAAATATTTTATAAATACTTAAAGATAAAAATATCTCAATAACATCTTCAATGTTATGCTCTAAATAAGCTATTCAAGTACATAAATATAAAAAAAACTAACAAATTAATCCAAACAACAATAAAAAATATATAAACCCTAAGACTACCATACTGCAACCATTGATTGCCCTTAGCCAAAAAAGAAAAAAACCAAAAAAGACCCTGACCACCAAAAAACTCTCTCCAACCGGAATCAAAAGACTTAATAATAACATATCCATAATTCAAAGGAAACAAAGAAACACCATAAACAAAAACATAAGGTATAAACCACATAGACCCAAAAAAAAAAAGAAGACTTATATAAAAATATAGAAAAAAGAAACTCACCTAAATCAACCTTAGATAATTCATAACCTAACCAACCACCCAAAATTCTAACTAACAAAACTGAAGTCCTCAAATAAAAAGGCAAGCAAATAACAAAAGGGGTAGGAAAAATTAATCATCTCAACATTCTACCACCAAAAATAACAACAACAAGTAAACCCAACATACCAGTACATATATTATTACCAGCATCCTCAAAAGAACAAAAAGAAGACAAATTAAAATCACCGAACAAAACATAATAAAATAAACGGAAAGAATAACAAACAGTTAAACCAGTAGACAAAAAAAACAATAGCAAACCAAAAAAATTAAAATAACCTAATAAAACCATCTCCAAAATAAGATCCCTAGAATAAAAACCAGCCAAAAACGGCATACCACACAAAGCAAAACTAGAAACAACCAAACAAGAAGAAGTAAAAGGCATAAAAAAAGAAACACCACCCATAAAACGAATATCTTGAGAATCACCCATAACATGAATAACCACCCCCGCACACATAAACAAAAGAGCCTTAAACAAAGCATGAGTTAACAGATGAAAAAAGGCCAATTCAGGAAAACCAAAAGAAACAATACCAACTATTAACCCCAATTGACTAAGAGTAGAGAGAGCAATAACCCTCCTCAAATCAAACTCAAAATTAGCCCCCAAACCAGATATAAACATAGTTAAACCCGAAACCAACAACAAAAATCTATTAAGAGAATCACCAAAAGAACATCTAAAACGAATAAGCAAATAAACACCAGCAGTAACTAAAGTAGAAGAATGAACTAAAGCAGAAACAGGAGTAGGAGCTGCCATAGCAGCTGGCAATCAAGAAGAAAAAGGAATCTGAGCTCTCCTAGTTATAGCAGCCAAAACAACAAGAAAGGAAATAAAATTCATTTCCATTCTACCCCTTATAAAAAACAAATAATACACATAATTCCAACTACCAAAATTAAACATCCAAGCAATAGATATTAAAAGAGCAACATCACCAACACGATTAGACAAAGCAGTCAACATACCAGCACCATAAGATTTAAAATTCTGATAATAAATAACCAAACAATAAGAAACTAACCCCAAACCATCTCAACCTAATAAAATTCTGATTAAATTAGGTCTTAAAATCAAAAACATCATAGAAACAACAAACAACAAAACCAAATAAATAAAACGATAAATATTCAAATCCCCATGTATATAATCATCTCTATAAAGAACAACTAAAGAAGAAATAAAAAAAACAAAACCCAAGAAAAATAAGGATATTCAATCAAAAAGAAGAGTCATAACCACAGAACTAGAATTCAAGGTAATAATATCCCACTCAATAAAATAAACTAAGTCCTTAACAACAAAAACAAAACCAACAAAAAAAGACAAAATACCAAAAAATAAAAGGAAAAAAAAACTAACAAAACAAATTGAAATAAAATTCACGACCCAAGGCAAAAAATGCATCATTGACACCACAAACCAATATTTTAATTAAACTACTTAAATTTTTATAACCAAAAAGAAACGACATCTCTAAACAAAATAAACAAATTTAATGGAAACCAGTGCAAAAAAACCAATAAAAATTCACGAACATAAAACATTGAACATGAATAAATACCCGAATAAAAACTACCATGCTGACTATAAGAATATATATATAAAGTATAAGCAGCACCAAAAAAAGACAAACCCCCCAACATCAATATAGTCAACCAAGACCAAGAAATCAAACTTCTAAATAAAACAACCTCACCTAACAAATTCAAAGAAGGAGGAGCTGCTATATTACAAGATCTCAATAAAAACCACCATATAGACATTCTGGGTATCAAACACATTAAACCCCTATTAACCAATAAACTACGACTACCCGTCCGCTCATAAACAATATTAACAAGACAAAACAAACCAGAAGAACATAAACCATGAGCAATCATCAAAACATAAGAACCACAAAACCCCCAATAATTGACAGTCATAATACCACAAACAACAATACCCATATGAGCAACAGAAGAATAAGCAACTAATGACTTCAAATCAGTCTGACGCAAACAAACCAATCTAACCAAAAACCCACCTAACAAACTAATAGAAATCCAGAAAAAATTCAAATTAAAAGAAAAATTAACTAAAAAAACCATAACACGAATTAAACCATAACCACCCAACTTCAACAAAACACCAGCCAAAATCATTGAACCAGAAATAGGTGCTTCAACATGAGCCTTAGGTAACCACAAATGAACTAAAAATAAAGGAATCCTAACCAAAAAAGCAAAGACTATGCAAAAATAAAAAAAAACTCTCGACAAACAAGGATCAAACAAAAAAAAAAAACACAGCAAACCAGAAGAATTATAAATCCCAATAACACCAATCAACAAAGGCAAGGAAGCAAATAAAGTATATAAAATCAAATAAATACCAGCCTGAAGACGCTCAGGCTGATAACCCCAACCCAAAATTAAAAACAAAGTAGGAACAAGTCTACCCTCAAAAAACAAGTAAAAAGAAAACAAATCAACACTACCAAACGAACAAAATAATATAATCATCAAAAACAAAATCATAAACAAAAAAAATTCAGAAAAATAAGAAGAACGAAAAACTGACTCTCTAGCTAACAACATCAATGAACAAATCCAAAATCTAAGAAAAATTAAACCATAAGAAATATAATCACAACCTAAAAAATAACTAAGATTACCCCAACAAAAAAAATAAGGAAAAACAAAAAAAAAAGACAAACACAAGAAAAACAAGAAAGAATTAATCAATCACCAAAAATTTAAAAAACACAAAGGGATCAAAAAAATTAAAGAAAATAAAAACCTTAACATTGAAGCATCAAAGAACGATAATAATCATTCCCATATCTACGAATTATTGAAACAAGAATAGATAAACCCAAAGAACCCTCACAAACAGAAAAACTAAAAAAACAATAACAAATAAACTCATAATTAAAAACCACATAAATAATAATACATCAAAACAAACAAAGACAAAACCATAAACTCTAAACTCAATAAAGTAATCAACAAATGCTTACGATCCATACAAAAAACCCACAAACCACAAAGAAAAAAAGGTAGAAAAATAAAAAAATATTAACATTAAAAAGTCTTAATAATTTAATAAAAATATTGGTCTTGTAAATCAAAAATGAGAAAAACCTCTTAAGACTTCAGAGAAAAGAAAACCCTATCATTAATTCCCAAAAACTAACATTTTTATTAAACTACACTCTGATATTATAAAAACAATAGTAATCTCAAGAACATCAATAAGAATAATATTCACACAAATAAAACACCCTATAGCCATAGGAATAATCACAATAATACAAACCATCTTAACATGCACAATTAGAGGAATAATAAACCAAAAATTCTGATTCCCATATATTTTATTCCTAGTATTC
>NW_028259247.1:0-25678 GCF_977971745.1 Zootermopsis nevadensis | reverse complement strand
TACTATTCATCTACATAACAAGACTAGCATCAAATGAAATAATATTTTTATCAATAAAACTATCAGCAGCAACAGCAATCATGACAGCAATAATATTCATAATAAGAATAGAGGAATCATACACATGAACATATGAACATAAATTAAGAGCAAACGAAAAAACAAACTTAATATTAGAAAAATTCTATAACCTACCTACAGGATCAACAACACTTATATTAGCCCTATATCTACTATTAACACTAATTGTAGTTGCAAAAATCACAAATATTTCAGAAGGACCATTACGAAAATCAAAATAATGAATAAACCCATACGAAAAAACCACCCACTAATCAAAATTATAAACAACGCACTAGTAGATCTACCCACCCCATCAAATATTAGAACATGATGAAACTTTGGATCCTTATTAGGATTATGTTTAGGTATACAAATCATCACAGGACTATTCCTAGCTATACACTACTGCCCCAACACTGAATCAGCATTCTCAAGAGTAGTACACATTTGCCGAGATGTAAATTATGGGTGATTACTACGAACACTACACGCTAACGGAGGATCAATATTCTTCATTTGCATATACATACACATTGGACGAAATATATACTACGGATCATACAACTTCACAGAAACATGAAATATTGGAGTAGTAATCTTCTTCACTACTATAGGAACAGCTTTTATAGGATATGTACTACCATGGGGGCAAATATCATTCTGAGGGGCAACAGTAATCACTAATTTACTATCAGCAATCCCATATGTAGGAACAGAACTAGTACAATGAGTTTGAGGGGGATTCGCCGTAGACAACGCCACTTTAAATCGATTCTTCACATTACACTTCCTAATACCATTTATAATTCTAGCAATAGTAATTATTCACTTAACATTCCTACACCAAACAGGATCAAACAACCCAACAGGAATAAATAGAAATACCGACAAAATCCCATTCCACCCATACTTCACTATCAAAGACACAGTAGGATTCATTTTATTAATTATAATATTATCAATATTATCACTAAAAGAACCTTACCTTCTTGGAGATCCAGACAACTTTATCCCTGCAAACCCACTAGTAACACCAATTCATATTCAACCCGAATGATATTTCCTATTTGCATACGCAATCTTACGATCAATTCCTAATAAATTAGGAGGAGTAATTGCTCTATTTATATCAATCGCAATCTTATTAATCCTACCCCTACAAAAAACCAAATTCCGAGGAACACAGTTCTACCCAATCAACCAAATTATATTCTGGCTAATAACAAACACTGTAATCCTATTAACATGAATTGGAGCCCGACCAGTTGAAGAACCATATATTATAACAGGACAAATACTAACAGTAATATACTTCTCATACTACATCACGAACCCAATAATAACAAAAATGTGAGACAAGACAACAAAATAGTCGGAAAGCTTTATGATAAGCAAATACCTTGAAAGTAAGAGAAAGGAGTTTAAATCCCCTACCGACTTAAAACATACTCAAATTAATACACTAAAACAAAGAGTAAAAAAATAACCTAACACCCAAAACAAAAATTAAATAATTCAAAGAAACAGGCAAAAAACTCCTCCAAGATATATACATCAACCTATCATAACGAAAACGAGGCAAAGTACCACGAACCCAAACAAATAAAAAAGAAACAAAAGAAACCCTTAAAAAGAAAAAAAAAGAATACAAATCACAACCCAAAAACATAACACAAAACAAAACACTCATAAACAAAATTCTAGCATACTCAGCCAAAAAAATTAAAGCAAACCCTCCAGATCTATACTCAACATTAAAACCAGAAACCAACTCAGACTCACCCTCAGCAAAATCAAAAGGAGTTCGATTAGTCTCCGCCAAACAAGAAACAAATCAAACTAAAACCAAAGGCAAAGAAAAAAAAACTAACCAAACATAAAACTGAAAATAAAAAAAAGAAACCAAATTATAACCACAAACCAAAAAAACAAAAGACAATAAAATCAAAGCAAGTCTAACCTCATAAGAAATAGATTGAGCAACTGCACGCATACACCCCAACAAAGAATAATTAGAATTAGAAGACCAACCAGCAACCATAAGAGAATAAACACCAAGTCTAGTACAACACAAAAAAAACAATAAACCTAAATCAAAAGAAAAAAAACCACCAAAATAAGGAATAACCAACCAAATAATTAAAGAAAGAAACAAACCAAACACAGGAGCAAAATAATAAGGCAAATAATTAGAAACATAAGGAAAACACTGCTCCCTAACAAACAACTTAACCACATCTCTAAAAGGTTGAAGCAAACCTAAAAACCCCACCCTATTAGGACCCTTACGAATATGAATATAACCTAAAACCCTACGCTCAAGTAAAGTAAGAAAAGCTACACCAACCATAACAAAAATAGACAATAAAAAAAAAACAACAAACAAAAATAAAAAGTCATTAAACACTACTACATATAAAATAAATTTATATTAGAAGATTCTAAATCCACTGCACTTCTCTGCCAAAATAGTAATTAATAATAATCAAACAACATAAAATTATTTATTGAAAGTGGTCCTTTCGTACTAACTCACAAAACAAATTATAGATAGAAACCAACCTGGCTCACGCCGGTCTGAACTCAGATCATGTAGGATTTTAAAGGTCGAACAGACCTAATCAATTAAAGCTTCTACACCAAAAATTCACCCTAATCCAACATCGAGGTCGCAAACCCCCCTGTCAATAAGAACTTTCAAGAAAGATTACGCTGTTATCCCTAAGGTAATTTAATCTTAAAATCAATAATAAAGGATCAAAAAAAATATAAATAAATAAACAAAAAAAAGAAGAGTTAAACAAATCTCCTAGCCGCCCCAGCAAAATAAACAAAACAATATTAAAAAAAACCAACAAAAAAATCATCACAAATATAAAACTCTATAGGGTCTTCTCGTCCCATAAAAAAATTTAGGTATTCTTACCTAAAACCAAAATTCAATACATCAAAAAGAGACAGATTATATCTCGTCAAACCATTCATTCCAGCCCACAATTAAAAGACTAATGATTATGCTACCTTTGCACGGTCAAAATACCGCGGCCCTTCAAAAAAATCAGCGGGCAGGCCATACCTCAAAAAAACACAAGAGAAGTTGTTTTTGATAAACAGGCGGATATAAAAATTGCCGAATTCCTTTTAAAGAAATAAAAAATAAAACACAAAATAAAAAAGAATATACTAATCCTACCATTATTACAAATAAAAAACAATTAAAAAATAAACCCCAGTAAAAAATTAAACAAAACATAAAGAAAAAATAACTAAAAATAAAATTTGAACATACTTAAAAAGATAGTTAACATAAAACCCACCAAAATAAACAAAACAAAACAAATTATAAAAATATGAAACGAAGCTAAACCCCCGAAACATTTGCAAAAAATAAAAATAACCTAAGAAAAAGAAACTTTAAATAAATTACATGAATTAAATTCATTTCCCAAGGAACCAGATACCATCAAATACGAATAGCATATCACCACCAATAAAATATTATTAATGCTTATAAAACAGCAACTAAAATAAATAATTAACTCACTTGAAATCGGGAAATAGAAAATAAATAATAAAATTTAATAAGCCCTGATACACAAGGTACAACAAACAAAATAAACTTTCAAAAAACAAAATAAATAAACCTATACAGTACAAAGTAAACTATAATTAAAAAAATCAAACCAAAAAAATATACAATGACAATAAAATACTTCCATTAAAACAAAATAAAAACCATTAAAAACAATAAACTACATATCAAATCAGACCACACTGAATCGCACAGCAAACTCTCCAATGTAAATGAAAATACCTCCTAGGTATATAATCTGTATCATTCCAGCTACACCTTCCGGTACAACCACTCTGTTACGACTTATCTCGCCTCTTAAACAACGAGAGCGACGGGCGATGTGTACATACTTTAGAACCAAAATCACAAAAACAATCTTCAAATAATTACAATCAAATCCAATTTCATGAAAGAAATTTCAACAAACAATCCAAAATTAATAACAATGTAATCCACCACCAACTTAAATAAAAGCTGCACCTTGACCTGAAATAAACCAAAATAAAGGAAAGAAAAAATTATAACCCTAAAAAGATTCTCATTATAACGGCGGTATACAAACAAAAAAAATAAGCAAGGTCCAACGCGGATTATCGATAATAGGGCAGATTCCTCTGAACGGAATAAAATACCGCCAAATTCTTTAAGTTTCAAGAACATAACTAATACTACTCAGGCCACAAAATTAACATCAAAAATAATAGGGTATCTAATCCTAGTCTAAAAAAAGATTTCATAGCCTACAAAACAACAAGGGGGAAAAACAAGAAATTGAAATTTCACCAAAAATCAAAAGAAATTAAACCCAAAAATTAAATAAAACTATCAACCAAAAAATATTTGCTTGAGCTCCATGTATAACCGCGGCTGCTGGCACAAATTTAACCAACTCTAAAAAATATAACTAAATCTGAGTCACCTCAATATATAAAAATAAATAATGCGAATAAAAAAACAAACAACATTAAGAAAAAACAAATCACGCAAAAACTTACATATAAAAAAAATTAAGAACAAACATAAAAGCAAGAATAAAACTACTCTCTATAAACAACAACAACAAGAAAGGTACGACAAAAAAAAGTACAAACAACAAAAACCAAGTAACAAGCAAGAGTACCCCCCACCCACAAACCAACCAAAAAATCTTTTTCTTGCCCAACTCTAATAGATCAAAACTTTTCAAAGACCAACCATGAAAATAAAACTACTCTATAAACAACAACAACAAGAAAGGTACGACAAAAAAAAGTACAAACAACAAAAACCAAGTAACAAGCAAGAGTACTCCCTTTTTTAGATCTCATTTTTTTTAGATTTACAAAATGAGATCTAAAAACTATATAAATGTTTATCTTAATAGAATTAATACATCAATAAGATAAATAATTTAAAATAAGTAATTATTTAATATGACTTATATTTAATATAAGATTCAATTTATCTTATTAAATATATTATATATATAGAATCTAAAATTTTCTTTTTAGGTATTTGTATTCAATATAATTAATTTTATTATAATAATACTTATTTAAAATAAATCCTATCTTTAGTAACTTAAATCAATTCTATTCAAATAATTAATTTTATTAATATAGGTTATTATTATATAAAAAAACACACCTTAAAGAAAACTAACAAACAGAGAACAAAATAAAAATCACTAAAACCAAAACAAACCCCAAAAACAAAAACCAAACCGCCCCAAAAAAAATAACATAAAATACAAAAAAAAAACACAAAACAAAACAAAACAAAACAAAACAAAACAAAACAAAACAAAACAAAATGGAGTGCCTGAAAAAGGATTACTATGATAGGGTAAATAATGTATAAAAATACCTCCATTACGTTAAATAGAGTCAAACCATTCCCTGAAATATCAAAAATTCCCGTGCACCATACACTAAAACGTAAAAATTAGAAAAGTAAGCTAATAAAGCTAATGGGTTCATACCCCATAAATAGAGTAAATACTCTCTCTTCTAATGCCCAACAACTCAACAAAAATCCTCTTATTAACAACGTTAACAAGAGGTATTTTAATCTCAATTTCCTCTAATTCATGATTTGGAGCATGAATGGGGTTAGAGATTAATTTACTATCATTTATTCCAATAATGATAGAAAAAAAAAATATCTACACCACAGAAGCCTCACTAAAATACTTTATTGTACAAGCAGGGGCTTCATCAATACTATTATTCATAGTAATAATAAGAGCAATAGAAGAAAGAATATTAATTAACTCGGACAACTTATATACACAAATATTAATAAACACACCCCTATTACTAAAAGGGGGGGTCGCCCCAATACATTGGTGATTCCCTGGAGTAATGGAGGGGTTAAACTGAAATAATTGCTTAATTCTAATAACTCTACAAAAATCCGCACCCCTATCCTTAATCTCATACCAAATTAACAATGATATATTCCTAGAAATAATCATTGTAACATCAGTAATAATTGGAGCTATCGGGGGATTAAATCAAACATCACTACGAAAAATCATAACATACTCATCAATTAACCACACAGGTTGAATAATATCGGCAATAATTACAGGAAATGATATATGAGTAACATATTTCACAATCTACTCAATACTAACATTAACAGTAGTGTCGATTGTAAAAACCACCAAATTATCTTTCGTTAACCAAATAGCAATAACAGAAAAGAAGAACAAACTAACAAAATTCCTTGTATTCACAAGAATTTTATCATTAGGAGGTTTGCCGCCATTCTTGGGATTTATACCAAAATGAATAGTCATTCAAGCTATAATAACCAACGAAATAAAAACAACAGCCACAATAATGGTTTTAATATCAGTAGTAACGTTATATTACTACATACGAATGACATACTCAAGTTTAATAATACTACACCTAGAAACAAAATGATTAATTGCCCAACCTATTAATAAAACACCTAAACACATTATTTTATTAACATCAATCTCAATTACGGGGTTAATAATATCAGAAATAATCATGAACTTAGATTAAAGGCTTTAAGTTAAACAAACTAATATCCTTCAAAGCTATAAATAAAGAAAATCTTTAAGCCTTAGTAGCAAAACTACCCCTATAGAATTGCATTCTATAATCACCTAATGAATATAAAGCTATAGTAGAAGGGAAAATCCCATAAATAGATTTACAATCTATCACCTAAAATCAGACATTCCACTAATAATTAAACGATGGTTATTCTCAACAAACCATAAAGATATTGGAACATTATACTTCATCTTCGGGGCATGATCCGGAATATTAGGAACATCATTAAGAATATTAATCCGAGCAGAACTTGGTCAACCAGGATCCTTAATTGGAGACGACCAAATTTACAATGTAATCGTAACCGCACATGCATTTATCATAATCTTTTTCATGGTTATACCAATTCTAATTGGGGGTTTTGGAAATTGATTAGTACCACTCATACTTGGGGCCCCTGATATAGCATTTCCACGAATGAATAACATAAGATTTTGACTACTCCCACCCTCACTTACACTCCTCCTAACCAGAAGTATAGTAGAAAGAGGAGCTGGAACAGGGTGAACAGTGTATCCCCCGTTAGCTAGAGGAATCGCCCATGCGGGAGCATCAGTAGATTTAACAATTTTCTCCTTACACCTAGCAGGTGTATCGTCAATTTTAGGAGCAGTAAACTTTATCTCAACAGCAATTAATATAAAACCATCAAGTATGAAATCTGAACAAATACCCCTATTTGTATGAGCAGTAATTATTACCGCCACCTTATTATTACTATCACTACCAGTACTAGCAGGGGCTATCACAATATTATTAACTGATCGAAATTTGAACACCTCCTTCTTTGACCCAGCGGGAGGTGGAGACCCAATTCTTTACCAACACTTATTTTGATTTTTCGGACATCCAGAAGTATATATTCTAATTCTCCCAGGATTTGGGATAATTTCCCACATCATTTCCCATGAAAGAGGAAAAAAAGAAGCTTTTGGAAACCTAGGAATAATCTTTGCCATACTAGCAATTGGGTTATTAGGATTTGTAGTATGAGCACATCATATATTTACAGTAGGAATAGATGTCGATACACGAGCATATTTTACATCAGCTACAATAATTATTGCAGTACCAACTGGAATTAAAATCTTCAGATGATTAGCAACAATCCAAGGATCAAAATTATCATATAGACCCACATGCTTATGATCAATAGGATTTGTTTTCCTATTTACAATAGGGGGGCTAACGGGGGTAGTCCTAGCAAATTCATCAATCGATATTGTACTACATGACACATATTATGTAGTAGCTCACTTCCACTACGTTCTATCAATAGGAGCCGTATTCGCTATCATAGCCGGATTTATCCACTGATACCCATTATTTACAGGACTAACAATAAATCCAAAATGATTGAAAACTCAATTCACAATTATATTCCTGGGAGTAAATATAACGTTCTTCCCGCAACACTTCCTAGGACTAGCTGGAATACCACGACGATATTCAGATTATCCAGATGCATACACTACATGAAATATTATCTCATCAATGGGGTCAACCATCTCATTTATTGGAGTGATAATGTTTATTTACATTTTATGAGAAAGAATAAGAACTAAACGACAAGTGTTAAGATCAACACATACAAGAAACTCAATTGAATGAATCCAAGATCTGCCCCCATCAGAACACAGATATTCAGAACTACCAACAATTATCAATTAATAAAATCTAATATGGCAGAGAAGTGCAGTGGATTTAAGCTCCACAAATAAAGTACTAAAAACTTTTATTAGAAAATGACAACATGATCATGCATGAATTTACAAGATAGAGCATCACCAATCATAGAACAACTAATCTTCTTCCATGATCATACCATAATAATCATCACAATAATTCTAGCAATAGTATTATACTTCATAGCATCAACAATTATTAACGAACTCGTAGACCGATATATACTAGAAGGTCAAACAATAGAACTAATATGAACAATTGTGCCAGCAGTAATTCTTCTATTCATCACCACTCCATCTTTACGATTATTATACCTTATAGACGAAATCCACAACCCAATTATAACAATTAAAACTATTGGACACCAATGATACTGAAGTTATGAATACTCAGACTTCGTCAACGTTGAATTCGACTCATATATAACACCATATGAGGGAGACAATAAAAGAATATTCCGACTACTAGAAACAGATAACCACGTAACTTTACCAATACACTCATTCATCCGAATTATCGTAACAGCTGCTGATGTACTTCACTCGTGAACAATCCCTAGATTGGGGATCAAAGCCGATGCAACACCAGGCCGATTAAATCAATCAAGATTTATAATCAACCGCCCTGGACTACTTTATGGTCAATGCTCAGAAATCTGCGGAGCAAACCACAGATTCATACCCATCGTAATTGAAAGAGTATCAACAGAGAATTTTATTGAATGAATTAAAAAACTAAGCGAATCAATAGGTGACTGAAAGCAAGTAATGGTCTCTTAAACCAAATAATAGTAAATTAGCAATTACTCCTATTGGGGGGATTAGTTAAAAATAACATTAGATCGTCAAACTAAAATAACCAAATAAATGGTATCCCCCTCATCCCACAAATAATACCCCTTAGATGATTAATTTTATTCATCTCGTTTTCAACAATTTTCGTATTATTCAACACAATAAACTACTTCTCATTTACCCAAACAAATAAAAAGATACAAAAAAAAATTAAATTAACAAAAAAAACAAACTGAAAATGATAAGAAACTTATTCTCAGTATTTGACCCATCAACAAACATATTTAACACATCAATAAATTGATTAAGAACTATATTAGGATTATTAATCATCCCCACAATAATATGAATAATTCCATCTCGAAACAACGCAGCATGAAATAAAACAATAAAAAAAATACACGAAGAGCTTAAAACACTCCTAGGAACAAAAAAAATCAACAACGGAAGAACACTTATATTCACGTCATTATTCTCAATAATCCTAATAAACAATACTTTAGGCTTATTCCCATACATCTTTACTAGAACCAGACACCTAACATTAACATTAACAATAGCCTTACCATTATGAACAAGATTTATAATATTCGGATGAATCAACAACACTAAACACATATTAACCCACCTTGTACCACAAGGAACACCACCGATCCTAATACCATTTATAGTGTGCATTGAAACAATCAGAAACATTATTCGCCCAGGAACATTAGCTATCCGATTAACAGCAAATATAATTGCAGGTCACCTATTAATAACACTACTAGGAGAAAATGGATCATCAATAGCATACTCAATAATCAGCATCCTAATTATTACACAGATTGCTCTACTAACATTAGAGACAGCAGTAGCAATCATTCAATCATATGTATTCGCAGTACTAAGAACATTATATTCTAGAGAAATCAATTAAAATGACAAACCACATAAATCACACATTCCACATAGTAAACCAAAGACCATGACCTCTTATTGGAGCAATGGGAGCCATAATCACATTAACTGGAACAATTAAATGATTCCACCAATATGAACAAACACTAATAAGAATTGGAATAATCACAATAATCATAACAACCATCCAATGATGACGAGATATTACACGAGAGGGCACATACCAAGGATTACATACAAGAAAAGTAACTAAAGGGTTACGATGAGGTATAATCCTATTCATTACATCAGAAGTATTCTTCTTCGTCTCCTTCTTTTGAGCATTTTTCCACAGAAGATTATCACCAACAAACGAACTCGGATCAATGTGACCACCAACTGGAATTCAAGTATTTAATCCCCTACAAATTCCACTTCTAAATACCGCAATCCTCCTATCATCAGGGGTAACTATCACTTGAGCACATCATAGAATCTTAGAAAACAATTATAACCAGGGGTTACAAGGACTATTTATAACTGTAATCCTAGGATTATATTTCACAGCACTACAAGCATACGAATATATAGAATCACCATTCACTATTGCCGACTCGGTTTATGGAGCCACGTTCTTTGTAGCAACAGGATTCCATGGTCTCCATGTAATCATTGGAACAACCTTCCTAATCACATGTTTAATACGACACCTAACACTTCATTTCTCATCAAACCACCATATAGGATTTGAAGCAGCCGCATGATATTGACATTTTGTAGATGTAGTATGACTATTCTTATATATCTCAATTTACTGATGAGGAAGATAACCAAATAAATTTATCTAATATAAAAAGTATACTTGACTTCCAATCAAGAAGTTCAAAAAATGAGATAAATAATAAAAATAGTAACAACAATAATAACAACAATCATAATACTATCAACAATTATCATAATAATTGCGACAGCAATATCAAAAAAAAACATTGAAGACCGAGAAAAAAGATCACCATTTGAGTGCGGGTTTGACCCCATGGGATCTGCACGACTCCCGTTTTCCTTACGATTTTTCCTAATCGCAATTATATTTCTAGTATTCGACGTAGAAATTGCACTCCTATTACCAATAACAATCGTGATAACAAGATCAAACATAATATCATGAGCCACAATCAGAACATTATTTATTGTAATCCTAATCATCGGGTTATATCACGAATGAAATCAAGGATCCTTAGAGTGAGCAGAATAAGGGATTGTAGTTAATAATAACATTTGGTTTGCAATCAAAAAGTACTAATATAGTCTATCTCAAAGTAAGAAGCGATTAACGCAATCAATTTCGACCTGATCTTAGATAAATTTTATCCTTACTTAAAATTAACTGAAACCAAATAGAGGTATATTACTGTTAATAATAAAAATGAATAACCAAATTCCAGTTAAAGAAATGAATAGATTAAGTGAAAGCTGCTAACTTATCACTATAGCGGTTAAAATCCGTTTACATTTCTATTTATATAGTTTAAAAAAAACATTACACTTTCACTGTAAAAATAAATAAATATTTTATAAATACTTAAAGATAAAAATATCTCAATAACATCTTCAATGTTATGCTCTAAATAAGCTATTCAAGTACATAAATATAAAAAAAACTAACAAATTAATCCAAACAACAATAAAAAATATATAAACCCTAAGACTACCATACTGCAACCATTGATTGCCCTTAGCCAAAAAAGAAAAAAACCAAAAAAGACCCTGACCACCAAAAAACTCTCTCCAACCGGAATCAAAAGACTTAATAATAACATATCCATAATTCAAAGGAAACAAAGAAACACCATAAACAAAAACATAAGGTATAAACCACATAGACCCAAAAAAAAAAGAAGACTTATATAAAAATATAGAAAAAAGAAACTCACCTAAATCAACCTTAGATAATTCATAACCTAACCAACCACCCAAAATTCTAACTAACAAAACTGAAGTCCTCAAATAAAAAGGCAAGCAAATAACAAAAGGGGTAGGAAAAATTAATCATCTCAACATTCTACCACCAAAAATAAAAACAACAAGTAAACCCAACATACCAGTACATATATTATTACCAGCATCCTCAAAAGAACAAAAAGAAGACAAATTAAAATCACCGAACAAAACATAATAAAATAAACGGAAAGAATAACAAACAGTTAAACCAGTAGACAAAAAAAACAATAGCAAACCAAAAAAATTAAAATAACCTAATAAAACCATCTCCAAAATAAGATCCCTAGAATAAAAACCAGCCAAAAACGGCATACCACACAAAGCAAAACTAGAAACAACCAAACAAGAAGAAGTAAAAGGCATAAAAAAAGAAACACCACCCATAAAACGAATATCTTGAGAATCACCCATAACATGAATAACCACCCCCGCACACATAAACAAAAGAGCCTTAAACAAAGCATGAGTTAACAGATGAAAAAAGGCCAATTCAGGAAAACCAAAAGAAACAATACCAACTATTAACCCCAATTGACTAAGAGTAGAGAGAGCAATAACCCTCCTCAAATCAAACTCAAAATTAGCCCCCAAACCAGATATAAACATAGTTAAACCCGAAACCAACAACAAAAATCTATTAAGAGAATCACCAAAAGAACATCTAAAACGAATAAGCAAATAAACACCAGCAGTAACTAAAGTAGAAGAATGAACTAAAGCAGAAACAGGAGTAGGAGCTGCCATAGCAGCTGGCAATCAAGAAGAAAAAGGAATCTGAGCTCTCCTAGTTATAGCAGCCAAAACAACAAGAAAGGAAATAAAATTCATTTCCATTCTACCCCTTATAAAAAACAAATAATACACATAATTCCAACTACCAAAATTAAACATCCAAGCAATAGATATTAAAAGAGCAACATCACCAACACGATTAGACAAAGCAGTCAACATACCAGCACCATAAGATTTAAAATTCTGATAATAAATAACCAAACAATAAGAAACTAACCCCAAACCATCTCAACCTAATAAAATTCTGATTAAATTAGGTCTTAAAATCAAAAACATCATAGAAACAACAAACAACAAAACCAAATAAATAAAACGATAAATATTCAAATCCCCATGTATATAATCATCTCTATAAAGAACAACTAAAGAAGAAATAAAAAAAACAAAACCCAAGAAAAATAAGGATATTCAATCAAAAAGAAGAGTCATAACCACAGAACTAGAATTCAAGGTAATAATATCCCACTCAATAAAATAAACTAAGTCCTTAACAACAAAAACAAAACCAACAAAAAAAGACAAAATACCAAAAAATAAAAGGAAAAAAAAACTAACAAAACAAATTGAAATAAAATTCACGACCCAAGGCAAAAAATGCATCATTGACACCACAAACCAATATTTTAATTAAACTACTTAAATTTTTATAACCAAAAAGAAACGACATCTCTAAACAAAATAAACAAATTTAATGGAAACCAGTGCAAAAAAACCAATAAAAATTCACGAACATAAAACATTGAACATGAATAAATACCCGAATAAAAACTACCATGCTGACTATAAGAATATATATATAAAGTATAAGCAGCACCAAAAAAAGACAAACCCCCCAACATCAATATAGTCAACCAAGACCAAGAAATCAAACTTCTAAATAAAACAACCTCACCTAACAAATTCAAAGAAGGAGGAGCTGCTATATTACAAGATCTCAATAAAAACCACCATATAGACATTCTGGGTATCAAACACATTAAACCCCTATTAACCAATAAACTACGACTACCCGTCCGCTCATAAACAATATTAACAAGACAAAACAAACCAGAAGAACATAAACCATGAGCAATCATCAAAACATAAGAACCACAAAACCCCCAATAATTGACAGTCATAATACCACAAACAACAATACCCATATGAGCAACAGAAGAATAAGCAACTAATGACTTCAAATCAGTCTGACGCAAACAAACCAATCTAACCAAAAACCCACCTAACAAACTAATAGAAATCCAGAAAAAATTCAAATTAAAAGAAAAATTAACTAAAAAAACCATAACACGAATTAAACCATAACCACCCAACTTCAACAAAACACCAGCCAAAATCATTGAACCAGAAATAGGTGCTTCAACATGAGCCTTAGGTAACCACAAATGAACTAAAAATAAAGGAATCCTAACCAAAAAAGCAAAGACTATGCAAAAATAAAAAAAAACTCTCGACAAACAAGGATCAAACAAAAAAAAAAAACACAGCAAACCAGAAGAATTATAAATCCCAATAACACCAATCAACAAAGGCAAGGAAGCAAATAAAGTATATAAAATCAAATAAATACCAGCCTGAAGACGCTCAGGCTGATAACCCCAACCCAAAATTAAAAACAAAGTAGGAACAAGTCTACCCTCAAAAAACAAGTAAAAAGAAAACAAATCAACACTACCAAACGAACAAAATAATATAATCATCAAAAACAAAATCATAAACAAAAAAAATTCAGAAAAATAAGAAGAACGAAAAACTGACTCTCTAGCTAACAACATCAATGAACAAATCCAAAATCTAAGAAAAATTAAACCATAAGAAATATAATCACAACCTAAAAAATAACTAAGATTACCCCAACAAAAAAAATAAGGAAAAACAAAAAAAAAAGACAAACACAAGAAAAACAAGAAAGAATTAATCAATCACCAAAAATTTAAAAAACACAAAGGGATCAAAAAAATTAAAGAAAATAAAAACCTTAACATTGAAGCATCCCAAAAGAACGATAATAATCATTCCCATATCTACGAATTATTGAAACAAGAATAGATAAACCCAAAGAACCCTCACAAACAGAAAAAACTAAAAAAACAATAACAAAATAAAACTCATAATTAAAACCACATAAATAATAATACATCAAAACAAACAAAGACAAAACCATAAACTCTAAACTCAATAAAGTAATCAACAAATGCTTACGATCCATACAAAAAACCCACAAACCACAAAGAAAAAAGGTAGAAAAATAAAAAAATATTAACATTAAAAAGTCTTAATAATTTAATAAAAATATTGGTCTTGTAAATCAAAAATGAGAAAAACCTCTTAAGACTTCAGAGAAAAGAAAACCCTATCATTAATTCCCAAAACTAACATTTTTATTAAACTACACTCTGATATTATAAAAACAATAGTAATCTCAAGAACATCAATAAGAATAATATTCACACAAATAAAACACCCTATAGCCATAGGAATAATCACAATAATACAAACCATCTTAACATGCACAATTAGAGGAATAATAAACCAAAAATTCTGATTCCCATATATTTTATTCCTAGTATTCGGAGGAATACTAGTACTATTCATCTACATAACAAGACTAGCATCAAATGAAATAATATTTTTATCAATAAAACTATCAGCAGCAACAGCAATCATGACAGCAATAATATTCATAATAAGAATAGAGGAATCATACACATGAACATATGAACATAAATTAAGAGCAAACGAAAAAACAAACTTAATATTAGAAAAATTCTATAACCTACCTACAGGATCAACAACACTTATATTAGCCCTATATCTACTATTAACACTAATTGTAGTTGCAAAAATCACAAATATTTCAGAAGGACCATTACGAAAATCAAAATAATGAATAAACCCATACGAAAAAACCACCCACTAATCAAAATTATAAACAACGCACTAGTAGATCTACCCACCCCATCAAATATTAGAACATGATGAAACTTTGGATCCTTATTAGGATTATGTTTAGGTATACAAATCATCACAGGACTATTCCTAGCTATACACTACTGCCCCAACACTGAATCAGCATTCTCAAGAGTAGTACACATTTGCCGAGATGTAAATTATGGGTGATTACTACGAACACTACACGCTAACGGAGGATCAATATTCTTCATTTGCATATACATACACATTGGACGAAATATATACTACGGATCATACAACTTCACAGAAACATGAAATATTGGAGTAGTAATCTTCTTCACTACTATAGGAACAGCTTTTATAGGATATGTACTACCATGGGGGCAAATATCATTCTGAGGGGCAACAGTAATCACTAATTTACTATCAGCAATCCCATATGTAGGAACAGAACTAGTACAATGAGTTTGAGGGGGATTCGCCGTAGACAACGCCACTTTAAATCGATTCTTCACATTACACTTCCTAATACCATTTATAATTCTAGCAATAGTAATTATTCACTTAACATTCCTACACCAAACAGGATCAAACAACCCAACAGGAATAAATAGAAATACCGACAAAATCCCATTCCACCCATACTTCACTATCAAAGACACAGTAGGATTCATTTTATTAATTATAATATTATCAATATTATCACTAAAAGAACCTTACCTTCTTGGAGATCCAGACAACTTTATCCCTGCAAACCCACTAGTAACACCAATTCATATTCAACCCGAATGATATTTCCTATTTGCATACGCAATCTTACGATCAATTCCTAATAAATTAGGAGGAGTAATTGCTCTATTTATATCAATCGCAATCTTATTAATCCTACCCCTACAAAAAACCAAATTCCGAGGAACACAGTTCTACCCAATCAACCAAATTATATTCTGGCTAATAACAAACACTGTAATCCTATTAACATGAATTGGAGCCCGACCAGTTGAAGAACCATATATTATAACAGGACAAATACTAACAGTAATATACTTCTCATACTACATCACGAACCCAATAATAACAAAAATGTGAGACAAGACAACAAAATAGTCGGAAAGCTTTATGATAAGCAAATACCTTGAAAGTAAGAGAAAGGAGTTTAAATCCCCTACCGACTTAAAACATACTCAAATTAATACACTAAAACAAAGAGTAAAAAAATAACCTAACACCCAAAACAAAAATTAAATAATTCAAAGAAACAGGCAAAAAACTCCTCCAAGATATATACATCAACCTATCATAACGAAAACGAGGCAAAGTACCACGAACCCAAACAAATAAAAAAGAAACAAAAGAAACCCTTAAAAAGAAAAAAAAAGAATACAAATCACAACCCAAAAACATAACACAAAACAAAACACTCATAAACAAAATTCTAGCATACTCAGCCAAAAAAATTAAAGCAAACCCTCCAGATCTATACTCAACATTAAAACCAGAAACCAACTCAGACTCACCCTCAGCAAAATCAAAAGGAGTTCGATTAGTCTCCGCCAAACAAGAAACAAATCAAACTAAAACCAAAGGCAAAGAAAAAAAAACTAACCAAACATAAAACTGAAAATAAAAAAAAGAAACCAAATTATAACCACAAACCAAAAAAACAAAAGACAATAAAATCAAAGCAAGTCTAACCTCATAAGAAATAGATTGAGCAACTGCACGCATACACCCCAACAAAGAATAATTAGAATTAGAAGACCAACCAGCAACCATAAGAGAATAAACACCAAGTCTAGTACAACACAAAAAAAACAATAAACCTAAATCAAAAGAAAAAAAACCACCAAAATAAGGAATAACCAACCAAATAATTAAAGAAAGAAACAAACCAAACACAGGAGCAAAATAATAAGGCAAATAATTAGAAACATAAGGAAAACACTGCTCCCTAACAAACAACTTAACCACATCTCTAAAAGGTTGAAGCAAACCTAAAAACCCCACCCTATTAGGACCCTTACGAATATGAATATAACCTAAAACCCTACGCTCAAGTAAAGTAAGAAAAGCTACACCAACCATAACAAAAATAGACAATAAAAAAAAAACAACAAACAAAAATAAAAAGTCATTAAACACTACTACATATAAAATAAATTTATATTAGAAGATTCTAAATCCACTGCACTTCTCTGCCAAAATAGTAATTAATAATAATCAAACAACATAAAATTATTTATTGAAAGTGGTCCTTTCGTACTAACTCACAAAACAAATTATAGATAGAAACCAACCTGGCTCACGCCGGTCTGAACTCAGATCATGTAGGATTTTAAAGGTCGAACAGACCTAATCAATTAAAGCTTCTACACCAAAAATTCACCCTAATCCAACATCGAGGTCGCAAACCCCCCTGTCAATAAGAACTTTCAAGAAAGATTACGCTGTTATCCCTAAGGTAATTTAATCTTAAAATCAATAATAAAGGATCAAAAAAAATATAAATAAATAAACAAAAAAAAGAAGAGTTAAACAAATCTCCTAGCCGCCCCAGCAAAATAAACAAAACAATATTAAAAAAAACCAACAAAAAAATCATCACAAATATAAAACTCTATAGGGTCTTCTCGTCCCATAAAAAAATTTAGGTATTCTTACCTAAAACCAAAATTCAATACATCAAAAAGAGACAGATTATATCTCGTCAAACCATTCATTCCAGCCCACAATTAAAAGACTAATGATTATGCTACCTTTGCACGGTCAAAATACCGCGGCCCTTCAAAAAAATCAGCGGGCAGGCCATACCTCAAAAAAACACAAGAGAAGTTGTTTTTGATAAACAGGCGGATATAAAAATTGCCGAATTCCTTTTAAAGAAATAAAAAATAAAACACAAAATAAAAAAGAATATACTAATCCTACCATTATTACAAATAAAAAACAATTAAAAAATAAACCCCAGTAAAAAATTAAACAAAACATAAAGAAAAAATAACTAAAAATAAAATTTGAACATACTTAAAAAGATAGTTAACATAAAACCCACCAAAATAAACAAAACAAAACAAATTATAAAAATATGAAACGAAGCTAAACCCCCGAAACATTTGCAAAAAATAAAAATAACCTAAGAAAAAGAAACTTTAAATAAATTACATGAATTAAATTCATTTCCCAAGGAACCAGATACCATCAAATACGAATAGCATATCACCACCAATAAAATATTATTAATGCTTATAAAACAGCAACTAAAATAAATAATTAACTCACTTGAAATCGGGAAATAGAAAATAAATAATAAAATTTAATAAGCCCTGATACACAAGGTACAACAAACAAAATAAACTTTCAAAAAACAAAATAAATAAACCTATACAGTACAAAGTAAACTATAATTAAAAAAATCAAACCAAAAAAATATACAATGACAATAAAATACTTCCATTAAAACAAAATAAAAACCATTAAAAACAATAAACTACATATCAAATCAGACCACACTGAATCGCACAGCAAACTCTCCAATGTAAATGAAAATACCTCCTAGGTATATAATCTGTATCATTCCAGCTACACCTTCCGGTACAACCACTCTGTTACGACTTATCTCGCCTCTTAAACAACGAGAGCGACGGGCGATGTGTACATACTTTAGAACCAAAATCACAAAAACAATCTTCAAATAATTACAATCAAATCCAATTTCATGAAAGAAATTTCAACAAACAATCCAAAATTAATAACAATGTAATCCACCACCAACTTAAATAAAAGCTGCACCTTGACCTGAAATAAACCAAAATAAAGGAAAGAAAAAATTATAACCCTAAAAAGATTCTCATTATAACGGCGGTATACAAACAAAAAAAATAAGCAAGGTCCAACGCGGATTATCGATAATAGGGCAGATTCCTCTGAACGGAATAAAATACCGCCAAATTCTTTAAGTTTCAAGAACATAACTAATACTACTCAGGCCACAAAATTAACATCAAAAATAATAGGGTATCTAATCCTAGTCTAAAAAAAGATTTCATAGCCTACAAAACAACAAGGGGGAAAAACAAGAAATTGAAATTTCACCAAAAATCAAAAGAAATTAAACCCAAAAATTAAATAAAACTATCAACCAAAAAATATTTGCTTGAGCTCCATGTATAACCGCGGCTGCTGGCACAAATTTAACCAACTCTAAAAAATATAACTAAATCTGAGTCACCTCAATATATAAAAATAAATAATGCGAATAAAAAAACAAACAACATTAAGAAAAAACAAATCACGCAAAAACTTACATATAAAAAAAATTAAGAACAAACATAAAAGCAAGAATAAAACTACTCTCTATAAACAACAACAACAAGAAAGGTACGACAAAAAAAAGTACAAACAACAAAAACCAAGTAACAAGCAAGAAGAGTACCCCCCACCCACAAACCAACCAAAAAATCTTTTTCTTGCCCAACTCTAATAGATCAAAACTTTTCAAAGACCAACCATGAAAATAAAACTACTCTATAAACAACAACAACAAGAAAGGTACGACAAAAAAAAGTACAAACAACAAAAACCAAGTAACAAGCAAGAGTACTCCCTTTTTTAGATCTCATTTTTTTTAGATTTACAAAATGAGATCTAAAAACTATATAAATGTTTATCTTAATAGAATTAATACATCAATAAGATAAATAATTTAAAATAAGTAATTATTTAATATGACTTATATTTAATATAAGATTCAATTTATCTTATTAAATATATTATATATATAGAATCTAAAATTTTCTTTTTAGGTATTTGTATTCAATATAATTAATTTTATTATAATAATACTTATTTAAAATAAATCCTATCTTTAGTAACTTAAATCAATTCTATTCAAATAATTAATTTTATTAATATAGGTTATTATTATATAAAAAAACACACCTTAAAGAAAACTAACAAACAGAGAACAAAATAAAAATCACTAAAACCAAAACAAACCCCAAAAACAAAAACCAAACCGCCCCAAAAAAAATAACATAAAATACAAAAAAAAACACAAAACAAAACAAAACAAAACAAAACAAAACAAAACAAAACAAAACAAAATGGAGTGCCTGAAAAAGGATTACTATGATAGGGTAAATAATGTATAAAAATACCTCCATTACGTTAAATAGAGTCAAACCATTCCCTGAAATATCAAAAATTCCCGTGCACCATACACTAAAACGTAAAAATTAGAAAAGTAAGCTAATAAAGCTAATGGGTTCATACCCCATAAATAGAGTAAATACTCTCTCTTCTAATGCCCAACAACTCAACAAAAATCCTCTTATTAACAACGTTAACAAGAGGTATTTTAATCTCAATTTCCTCTAATTCATGATTTGGAGCATGAATGGGGTTAGAGATTAATTTACTATCATTTATTCCAATAATGATAGAAAAAAAAAATATCTACACCACAGAAGCCTCACTAAAATACTTTATTGTACAAGCAGGGGCTTCATCAATACTATTATTCATAGTAATAATAAGAGCAATAGAAGAAAGAATATTAATTAACTCGGACAACTTATATACACAAATATTAATAAACACACCCCTATTACTAAAAGGGGGGGTCGCCCCAATACATTGGTGATTCCCTGGAGTAATGGAGGGGTTAAACTGAAATAATTGCTTAATTCTAATAACTCTACAAAAATCCGCACCCCTATCCTTAATCTCATACCAAATTAACAATGATATATTCCTAGAAATAATCATTGTAACATCAGTAATAATTGGAGCTATCGGGGGATTAAATCAAACATCACTACGAAAAATCATAACATACTCATCAATTAACCACACAGGTTGAATAATATCGGCAATAATTACAGGAAATGATATATGAGTAACATATTTCACAATCTACTCAATACTAACATTAACAGTAGTGTCGATTGTAAAAACCACCAAATTATCTTTCGTTAACCAAATAGCAATAACAGAAAAGAAGAACAAACTAACAAAATTCCTTGTATTCACAAGAATTTTATCATTAGGAGGTTTGCCGCCATTCTTGGGATTTATACCAAAATGAATAGTCATTCAAGCTATAATAACCAACGAAATAAAAACAACAGCCACAATAATGGTTTTAATATCAGTAGTAACGTTATATTACTACATACGAATGACATACTCAAGTTTAATAATACTACACCTAGAAACAAAATGATTAATTGCCCAACCTATTAATAAAACACCTAAACACATTATTTTATTAACATCAATCTCAATTACGGGGTTAATAATATCAGAAATAATCATGAACTTAGATTAAAGGCTTTAAGTTAAACAAACTAATATCCTTCAAAGCTATAAATAAAGAAAATCTTTAAGCCTTAGTAGCAAAACTACCCCTATAGAATTGCATTCTATAATCACCTAATGAATATAAAGCTATAGTAGAAGGGAAAATCCCATAAATAGATTTACAATCTATCACCTAAAATCAGACATTCCACTAATAATTAAACGATGGTTATTCTCAACAAACCATAAAGATATTGGAACATTATACTTCATCTTCGGGGCATGATCCGGAATATTAGGAACATCATTAAGAATATTAATCCGAGCAGAACTTGGTCAACCAGGATCCTTAATTGGAGACGACCAAATTTACAATGTAATCGTAACCGCACATGCATTTATCATAATCTTTTTCATGGTTATACCAATTCTAATTGGGGGTTTTGGAAATTGATTAGTACCACTCATACTTGGGGCCCCTGATATAGCATTTCCACGAATGAATAACATAAGATTTTGACTACTCCCACCCTCACTTACACTCCTCCTAACCAGAAGTATAGTAGAAAGAGGAGCTGGAACAGGGTGAACAGTGTATCCCCCGTTAGCTAGAGGAATCGCCCATGCGGGAGCATCAGTAGATTTAACAATTTTCTCCTTACACCTAGCAGGTGTATCGTCAATTTTAGGAGCAGTAAACTTTATCTCAACAGCAATTAATATAAAACCATCAAGTATGAAATCTGAACAAATACCCCTATTTGTATGAGCAGTAATTATTACCGCCACCTTATTATTACTATCACTACCAGTACTAGCAGGGGCTATCACAATATTATTAACTGATCGAAATTTGAACACCTCCTTCTTTGACCCAGCGGGAGGTGGAGACCCAATTCTTTACCAACACTTATTTTGATTTTTCGGACATCCAGAAGTATATATTCTAATTCTCCCAGGATTTGGGATAATTTCCCACATCATTTCCCATGAAAGAGGAAAAAAAGAAGCTTTTGGAAACCTAGGAATAATCTTTGCCATACTAGCAATTGGGTTATTAGGATTTGTAGTATGAGCACATCATATATTTACAGTAGGAATAGATGTCGATACACGAGCATATTTTACATCAGCTACAATAATTATTGCAGTACCAACTGGAATTAAAATCTTCAGATGATTAGCAACAATCCAAGGATCAAAATTATCATATAGACCCACATGCTTATGATCAATAGGATTTGTTTTCCTATTTACAATAGGGGGGCTAACGGGGGTAGTCCTAGCAAATTCATCAATCGATATTGTACTACATGACACATATTATGTAGTAGCTCACTTCCACTACGTTCTATCAATAGGAGCCGTATTCGCTATCATAGCCGGATTTATCCACTGATACCCATTATTTACAGGACTAACAATAAATCCAAAATGATTGAAAACTCAATTCACAATTATATTCCTGGGAGTAAATATAACGTTCTTCCCGCAACACTTCCTAGGACTAGCTGGAATACCACGACGATATTCAGATTATCCAGATGCATACACTACATGAAATATTATCTCATCAATGGGGTCAACCATCTCATTTATTGGAGTGATAATGTTTATTTACATTTTATGAGAAAGAATAAGAACTAAACGACAAGTGTTAAGATCAACACATACAAGAAACTCAATTGAATGAATCCAAGATCTGCCCCCATCAGAACACAGATATTCAGAACTACCAACAATTATCAATTAATAAAATCTAATATGGCAGAGAAGTGCAGTGGATTTAAGCTCCACAAATAAAGTACTAAAAACTTTTATTAGAAAATGACAACATGATCATGCATGAATTTACAAGATAGAGCATCACCAATCATAGAACAACTAATCTTCTTCCATGATCATACCATAATAATCATCACAATAATTCTAGCAATAGTATTATACTTCATAGCATCAACAATTATTAACGAACTCGTAGACCGATATATACTAGAAGGTCAAACAATAGAACTAATATGAACAATTGTGCCAGCAGTAATTCTTCTATTCATCACCACTCCATCTTTACGATTATTATACCTTATAGACGAAATCCACAACCCAATTATAACAATTAAAACTATTGGACACCAATGATACTGAAGTTATGAATACTCAGACTTCGTCAACGTTGAATTCGACTCATATATAACACCATATGAGGGAGACAATAAAAGAATATTCCGACTACTAGAAACAGATAACCACGTAACTTTACCAATACACTCATTCATCCGAATTATCGTAACAGCTGCTGATGTACTTCACTCGTGAACAATCCCTAGATTGGGGATCAAAGCCGATGCAACACCAGGCCGATTAAATCAATCAAGATTTATAATCAACCGCCCTGGACTACTTTATGGTCAATGCTCAGAAA
Source organism: Zootermopsis nevadensis (assembly GCF_977971745.1). NCBI lineage: Eukaryota > Metazoa > Arthropoda > Insecta > Blattodea > Termopsidae > Zootermopsis > Zootermopsis nevadensis. The sequence continues at coordinate 1,186 of NW_028259247.1, read as the reverse complement.
TCTGCGGAGCAAACCACAGATTCATACCCATCGTAATTGAAAGAGTATCAACAGAGAATTTTATTGAATGAATTAAAAAACTAAGCGAATCAATAGGTGACTGAAAGCAAGTAATGGTCTCTTAAACCAAATAATAGTAAATTAGCAATTACTCCTATTGGGGGGATTAGTTAAAAATAACATTAGATCGTCAAACTAAAATAACCAAATAAATGGTATCCCCCTCATCCCACAAATAATACCCCTTAGATGATTAATTTTATTCATCTCGTTTTCAACAATTTTCGTATTATTCAACACAATAAACTACTTCTCATTTACCCAAACAAATAAAAAGATACAAAAAAAAATTAAATTAACAAAAAAAACAAACTGAAAATGATAAGAAACTTATTCTCAGTATTTGACCCATCAACAAACATATTTAACACATCAATAAATTGATTAAGAACTATATTAGGATTATTAATCATCCCCACAATAATATGAATAATTCCATCTCGAAACAACGCAGCATGAAATAAAACAATAAAAAAAATACACGAAGAGCTTAAAACACTCCTAGGAACAAAAAAAATCAACAACGGAAGAACACTTATATTCACGTCATTATTCTCAATAATCCTAATAAACAATACTTTAGGCTTATTCCCATACATCTTTACTAGAACCAGACACCTAACATTAACATTAACAATAGCCTTACCATTATGAACAAGATTTATAATATTCGGATGAATCAACAACACTAAACACATATTAACCCACCTTGTACCACAAGGAACACCACCGATCCTAATACCATTTATAGTGTGCATTGAAACAATCAGAAACATTATTCGCCCAGGAACATTAGCTATCCGATTAACAGCAAATATAATTGCAGGTCACCTATTAATAACACTACTAGGAGAAAATGGATCATCAATAGCATACTCAATAATCAGCATCCTAATTATTACACAGATTGCTCTACTAACATTAGAGACAGCAGTAGCAATCATTCAATCATATGTATTCGCAGTACTAAGAACATTATATTCTAGAGAAATCAATTAAAATGACAAACCACATAAATCACACATTCCACATAGTAAACCAAAGACCATGACCTCTTATTGGAGCAATGGGAGCCATAATCACATTAACTGGAACAATTAAATGATTCCACCAATATGAACAAACA